>NW_005842424.1:329426-387503 GCF_000455745.1 Alligator sinensis
AGTAAGGTTGGGATGAGTAGGCAAAGCTGGGGCACCAGTAATATGGAGCATGGCACAATAATACACTGGAATCAATGGTGGGTGGGTAGCAGGACACTGGTGCTGCAGGCTGTGGCCACAGGCCAAATCTTAACCCTTTCATCCCACAGTCCACAGATTGCAAACTCCTGCACATAGACCAATAGGAGCCAACCTTTGTGACACAAATTAACCCCAAACCCTCTCCAAATAACACTCTGATCCTTTCCCCCTACTTGATCTGCCGCTTGGCCTTCTGCTTCCCAATCTGAGACACCACACATAGAGGTGGCCTATGCCACTTGTGGTACACGTACTGAAGGTTGGCCATCCCCTCTGTAGGGTATTCAGTCTTATAGCATGACACCCTGATAGCTTCTGTTAAAAAGTTAACATCTTCTGGATTCATCACACATGACTGGAGAACATCTTGTAAATGGCATCTTGCAAAGATGCTTCTCACCATGTAAGTGTCAACGTTTTGGGAAATAAACTGGTATTACAGAATCATAGTTCACAGCCACATACCTGGCTTTGGACAACTTAGACCTGTTACAGCCTAAGCACAGTTCAGTCATATTTTAACAGAGTAGAACGAGCAGAAAGTTTAACATTATCCATAGCTCATTATAAAAAACAAGCAACTATGTTAGAAGCATGAAACTGTCCTCCAAACAAAAAGGAGACTAACAAGAGATTGTAAGATACTGCTGATTTTCTGTTTTTTATTTGTTAGTCTGAATGAAATGTGACAAGTGAAGCTGTTCTCCCCTTTCTAAGAGAGGTACAAGGAAAGGAAATAGGAAGGGAACAGGAGAAGGCTTGAGGATATAAGCAAGGTGTACGTGTAACCCTACCAGACACTGATATTCAAAAAGTTCCAAGCACATATATATGGTGAAGTGCAAACAAGCAACTCTCAAAAGAACTATGTAAATAAATAAAACACTGGTGTTTCTTCAACCCTTACTCCATATTAGTATTAGTAAAATTCCTGGTATTATTAAACTACAGTTTACAGCTCTTTGCATTTTGAAAAGTCTATAACCAGCTTGTTTTTTCATCTTACCCTCTTCAACAATATCATCTTCATTTTGTTTTTCTTCTTCCAATTCTGCTTCGTCTTCTAATTCTTCTCCCCCTTGTTCTAGTTCTCCCTTTGTAATTGACTTAGATATATCTGGTTTTTTGTAGTCAATATCTTCATCTACTTTCTGCAAGAGATTAACCACAATTTAAACTTTTAAACTTAACTTTTAATCTTGCTTTCTAATGGGAGCAATTTTAAAGGTTTATTAAAGTCTGAGTATTATCACAAATGAGAAATTCACTTATTCATTTATTCCAGTGATTTTTAAATTTTTCAATACAACTAAAACTAGGGTGCATGAAGTTGAGCAAATTACTATCACTCTACTGTAAAATGAAAAGGGTGAAATAATATAATTTTCATTTTTTACCTTGGCTGGCCAGCAGAACAATACACCCAGACCTACAGGCAGCGCTAAGGTCAGGATGTACAGAACCCAAAGCCACGGATGGTCTTCTGCAGCAGTCATCAACTGACTAAACATGCCAGGCTGCATAAACAAACCAACAAAGTGACTTAGAAAAATCCAGTAAGTTACATAAATGCTAAGCACTATACATGCATGTTTTTCATTTCACAGGCAGAAAGCTTCTTTTGGGAAGTTGGTTTCTTTCAACAGCCAGATTTGCTATCTGAACAGCAATAATAATACATTTTTGGCAAACTTGTAAAACCAGGTATCTCTATATGTAACAAAGAGCAGGCACTCAAACAAGCCAGAAAACAGGGTCACAATAAGAATCAAAACTGGGACCTCAAACACTAAAAGGCAGTAAACCCCCTGTATTTTGAGATACAGAACTCTTCAAAATAAGCGAGGCTATACAGATGCTGAGTTCAGACACTAGAGGGAGTCCTGCTCACATACACTAGGCCAGTATCATCATAGCATTCTGGGACACAAGCAGAAGATTTCTGCATTAAGGACTTCTTGTAGGCAGTGTAAACAGTAGGTCCATGCACACATGTGAACAGGAGAGCAAACATGGCTCCAAGAACTGAAGCGCACAGTTTTCAGAGTTTAGAACAGCTAAGGTCCTTAGAATTACTTGAGACTGCATCAGTATTTCTTGGCTGTTTACCCTGTCTTAAAAGCATTATATAATTAACAAATAAACATGACATCCACTCCCTGATCCAAAAGATTCTACATTTTCTTGCCAAATGGTATTATGAATTCTGGGTGAAATCTTGACTTCACTGAAATACTGTGCTTACTCGCATACCAAATGTACCTTTCCCCCCAAATTAGCCTTCCAAAATTAGACCGTATGTCTTAAGCAGAGAAGCTGGTTTTCTGTCCAAAACAGAAGTATGGAGATGCTATAAGACCTGCACACCCCTCCTTGACTCTGTCACAACCCAAAGGTGTGATTTTTGTTGTGTGCGCGCGCTTTGGCACCACTGAATTATGTTCCCGCTAAACTGCAGCTTCTTTGCACGGTGGAGTTTTCTGCTGCAGAGGAAAACCCCAGTGCAAAAGAATTCCCGCCAATTTGTAGCTTTCTTTGCAGTGTGCATTTCTTCTTTGCAGCACAGAAATGCACTTTGCAAAGAGTTCCCGCCATTCGTATTCAAATTCGAACCCCATTATTGGCTTGCGTGAAATTATTCACACGTGGCGGCTAGCGATTGGCTTGCTAGCCGTATAAAAGGCTTGAGTGGTTTCCGCCCAAGTTGGAGGACTCCACGAACACCAGGAGGAGGAGATCTTCACGCTGTGTGAAGATCTCTAAGCGCTGCGGAGCCTATTGGACCCAGTGCATTTCAAGCAGGCAACAAGGGTCTGATCAGCCTCTAGCCTCTCCCCGTCACCGAGCGCAAACCTCGACGTATCCCTCTCCCTGCGCGCAAAAGGATCCACGGAGCCTCGACAACTCCATGGGAGTGATCCGAGTATTGTCTGAGTCCTCAAACGAGGATTTAAGCGGAGCTGTGCCTGGGAAACTGTCCAGCCTACGCCACGACCATCTTCGGTGTAAGTAAACAATCTTGAATCAACCATTACGCGTCCATGCCTAATTCCAGCGTGTCGCCTGTTCTCTCCGACCCAGCGTGCCCGGGCTGCTGGCCACAGCCCGCGCGGCGCGGAAAAGGGCCCAGATCGCTCCCGGCCCGCACAGACTCCTGCTACACCCAAAGTTTAAAATCAAATGCCTGGTAGCAGTAGTGGCATCACTTTTGTGGCTAAGCAGCTAAGAGCTGCTGACAATTCAGCTCTAAAAGGGTTAAAAAACTGCAATTTGTTGGGGGTTTTTTGCTTATGCAGGAAAGGGAAGGCGAGTGGCCTGAAGATTAGGCTCTGTCTGTGCTCTATATAGTTTTAATTCTGTGCATTTTTTCCTTCATTCTAGAAAATAAGGGGACTTTGTTATTGACTTCAGCAAGATCCGAATTTCCTCACTAGATATTTACAATTTAATAGCATGTGGATTTAGAAAAAGCTAGACCAAAAAGTTTTGGCATGTTATTTGAAAGCATTAACTATTTGGAATAACCATGTGTTGAGTTGATTACATATTAACATTAATAGAAATTCTTTCAACAGCACTTCCTCCCCCACCCACTTATTTGACTAAAATGTGTATGGTAAATACTATACCTCATTAGCACTAGCAACTAATTTCTTCATGCCCCAACCATCTGCAGCCCAACGGTCTGCCACTTCTTTTTCTGAACAAATGATAAAATTATCAAAGTAGATATCAGAGGTCATAGACCATAGCTCTAACCCAACTGCACTGACAGCGGTCATCTCAAATGGATGAAGGTCCTCAAAATAATCTGGGTTAGGAATTTTTCGAGGGCTCCAGATTCCCTAGAGAAAAAAAAAAGCATACATAAATGTACATATCTATTCTTAGAACCCTTCACTCGGCTCTTCATGACTATGCAAAAGACTACTACCCCAAGAAGTACAAATCACAAAAATGAATTTGACTGAAAATCTTGAAATAGAACAAACACAACAGGCTTTATCTGAAATAAACCAAAAATAGTCAAACAGTTACATGAAGGGATAGTGCATAAAGGACAATCTTCCAAAGTGATCTCTACAGAGAAACCAGATACTAGTTAAAACTGTATCCCTCCATCTATGGATATTATCTGCAGGATTATCACTGACACCTGCAAAGTAAGGGGACCTAGAAATTACCTCAAAAGAAAACAAATAAATAAATATGATTACTATAAAAATAATTTGTCAATAACAGATAATTAATAAATACTAGAATCCAGCAAGAAAACAGCAAAAAACAAGACTAGTGACTAGAAGGAACAAGAAAGATTTTTGATAAATACATGTTACACACAAACAATCATGTTACATACACAAAACACACAGGAAGATGCTTCCCATAAAAATCCACCCAGCAACCTTAACAATTCAATAGTCTGTAGCACTTTGCTTTCTGAAGAATGTTTGTTTCATAGTTGGTAGGGTCGGAAGGGACCTGAGCAGATCATCAAGTCTGACCCCCTGCCATGGCATGAAAGAGTACTGGGGTCAAACGACCCCGCCAAGGTGTTAATCTAGCCTCCTCTTAAAGACCCCCAGGGTAGGAGTTCCAGATCCTAGCCGCCCTGACAGTGAAGTAGTGCCTCCTGATATTTAGCCTGAATCTACCCTCTGCCAGCTTGTGACTGTTATTTCTAGTCAATCCTGGTAGTGCTCGGGAAAACAGGGACTCCCCCAATGCCTGCTGGTCTCCCCTGACTAGTTCGTAAACGGCCACTAGATCCCTCCTCAGCCTTCTCTTGTGGAGGCTGAGCAAGTTATAATAATGTAATAACGGAATTGATGGGAAAGGGGAAGAGGAAAATTGTATGAACAGCTATTATTTCATGGTATTCTGAATTTGGTCTCACCATACAGCCTGGGAACGGTAAACAGTTACCCATTACAGTGGCTGGGTATCAAAATAAATAAATAAATACATAAAAGAAAAGGCTCAGTCTCCATCATTTGGCAACATTCAGTCTCTTGAGTAAAATGTGGTTTGCTCAAATCATCTACAAGTATTGTAATGCTATTTTTCATTATTGGGCTACATAGCAGCTTGCTCTCATTTACTGCTCTTCTGCATTAAGGCAGAACTACTTTAGATCAGAGTGTCTTAGAACCACCAAATGAGTTCCATATGCCATGAAATTGATTCACTGGTTGATAAAAAGGTTATTACTTGTGCAAATTCTCAGGTTTGATTAGAACTTTTTTCCAAAAGTAAGGATTACAATTAGATCAGTGGTTCTCAACCTTTTTTGTCTCAGGACCCATTTGTAAACATCAATGGCCAGTCCCGACCCAGTGTCCCTTACCCCTGACCCGCTGCCCCTGCCCCCAGAGCCCTAGTGTGTGGGACAGGGAATAGGTGTGTGAGGTATGGGGACCCCCCACCAAGCAGCCCCTTGCAGGCTGGAACTCTGACAGCCTGAAAGGGAAAAGCCATGGTTTCCCACATTTTTCTCCTTTAAAAAGGAGAATCCATTTTTAAAGTTTGTTGATTCATTTGTAAAGTTTGCTTGCAACCCTTTCATATATTCTTGCAACCCACTTTTGGGTTGTGACCCACAGGTTGCAAGGGGCGTGGCCAGACCCTGGGCTGAGTCAGCACAATGAGTGGCAAACAGTGTCCTGTATGGAGAGGGGAGGGGGTTTAAACCCCACTCCCCTCCACCTCAGCATGCTGACCTGGGCTGGCATCTGGCCATATTCTCTGCTCTCCACTCAAGCAGAGAATGGGGAAAAGCCCATCAGGGGCTGCTCCACCCCTTCCTCCCCTTCGCATGCCAGCCCGGCCTGGGGTTTGGCCAAGCCCTGCCTCCACCGCCATCCCCAGTCAAGCAGGGAGATGTGGTAAAGCCTGTCAGGGGCGGCACTGCCCCCACCAGGCAGACTACTGCTGGGGTATCATGTGGGTTGGAGAGTGGTTTAAACCCTCTTTTCCCCTCTGCATGCTAGCCTGCACCAGGGTCTGCCCCCCAACATTTGATCAGGGAGCAGGGGAAAAGCATGGCAGGTGTTTCTCCCCCTCCCCGGCACACTCCAGCTGGGGTCTGTGCAAGCCAGGGTGGAGTTTTAAAAGCCCAATCCCATCATACTCAGCAGGCCAGCCGGGGCCTGGCCACCCCCCGACCCCTGAGCTCAAGCAGGGATGGGGGGAAAGTCTCGGAGGACTTCTCTCCCAACTTCCCTTCAGCCTTCCGGCCACAGCCGAAAGAAAGGAAAGGTGTGCTCTAGCAGTATCCCCCTACCAGCTTCTGGCCTGAGCCACCATAGGCTCATTCTAGAATCAAAAGTGAATGTTTGTTCACTTGCTTCTCAGTTCAATCTACGCAGCTTAGACTAACCTGCAAAGACTGAACTGATTCAGCCTCGGGCTTTTTAAGTGTCTGTACCTAGCCCAAGATATTCATTTATAACACCTCTTTTCCCCATTCATAACTGGCCACACCATTATTGGGCACTTCTCAACTGTTTTCAAACTTGACAGGGTGCCTCAAACCTATACCAATGGGGCCTTCACAATGACAACAAATGCCCTTGTGGACAAGTTCAAACCATCTCTCACATTTTTGACTCATGTCCATTTACTATGCTACCTGGTGGCCTTCAAGCTCTTCACACTGGTGATGACATCACTTTAAAATGTCTGAAACAATATGCCAAAACCAGATACGTTAAATAAATAACACCTTCTTGAAAGGTCCATGGTTTTGGGGCTAGAAGATTGTCGAAGTGAATGCCTACAATCTCAAAAGCTGACACCAAATGCAATATCTACTCCATATCAAAACAGCTCTATGCTCTTTAATCACATTTGAATTCTCTTCCTATTGCATAAGGGACTAAAATCCCAATAAATATAACAAAGTAAGAAACTGAATTTTTCTGAGTTCATATAAATCTTATTCAACATGTTGCCTAATCTGGTCAAAAGAACCAAATCTAGCTAAGAAATCAGAAAGTCTAAAAGGATCCGTACTTCTTGGAATAGGTTTCTTCTGGAAATCTTGGGCAGCTTCATTTTTGCATCCTGTCTGACAAGCAAAATATAACAACTAGAATTATGTTGACATTCATCATTATGTGATCCATTTCAACAAACTGTTATTCTTCAAACTGAAGTTGATCTAAACTAGGTTAGAAACATTAGAAAAATACCTGATTTTTCATTATTATTTGTTAGGATTACCTAGTATGTTGTCTACATGAAACATTACCATTTATTTTCTATTTCATAATATATGCCCATTTAACCATCTTAAATGATATGGACATAACTTTAAAACACTGAGCTGGAAAAACAAGAAAAGAACTTCAAAAGAAACAAATTAATGTGGTGACGGTATCCACTTGACATGCATTCTAGATCAGTTATGGGAGGTTCATGGATTCAGCTAAATTCAGAATATTCTCAAAAGCTTTCTTCAACCCAAATTTGTTAGGTCAAAATAGGCACCAGCACAGTTCTGTCCCGCCCTCTAAATTACCAGACTGTCAGTTAACTTAGATAAAAGCTGCAACAGAAAGGCCTAATAGTCAAGTTCAAAAGCAAGAAACACAGAGTGCTTACAAACAGCACAAACATCTCCATAAGTCTCTACAAAAGGTCAAAAGATCTTCTTCTATCACAATAAATTATATCCAATACAACAGCAGTTCCCAAGCAAGACTGTGCACCACCAATTTAAAATGATATAACCTTAAGCACCACCAGCAATTTTTTCCAGTTCAGCCTCAAGTACCACCAGCAAATTTTTGTCATACAAAGTAATTATAATAAATCTGTTAACATGTACCACTGACAGGTTGTCTGCGTACCACTGGTGATACACATACCACAGATTGGGAACTGCTGCAATACAACTTTTATAAATCATGAGCTGCTTTAGTAATTTGGAACTCCCAGCTAAGTTCTGCTTCTAACTAGACCACTTTATGGAGGACATTGGGGGTAGAATTGCCACTAAGATGCTTCTATCCAATATAACTACATCTCTGTTTTCTACAAGTAAAAAGTGTAAGCTATACCACTGTAACTTTAAATATGAACAAAACAAAGATACAGCAGCACATGTAACCATTAAATAGAACAGGTTAAACCATCAGAATTTAATCCCAGTGTAACAGTTATGTCTGTCCTGTCCCAGTGAAGATTCATCCGTCAGAAAAGTAGTTACATCTCTAGAATGGCTCTTCCAAAACCAAAGAACTGAATAAAAGTCATAGATTAAAATTTCAAAAATATTCCCTTTAAAATGGGCCTATTTGTTCAACAAGAAGTCTTTTAACTGAGAAGAAAATCTGGCCAACCTATCTCCTTCATTTGCAGGAAGGATAATCAAAAGAATTCAGGATCCTTACTGAAAAAGCTGGTCAAACATTTTTCTGGGATGGAAAACTACTTTTGTTCCTTAAAATTGTATAGGCATGCCAATACCAACTATAATTTACAGCTAATCTCCCTTTCAGAAAATTAAATAGTCTGAACATCCATCAGAGCATTACTATACATTTACTATCATAAATTAAAATAGTAGATGATTCAGAAGTTGAGAAAAATAGAAAAGAGGAATATTATACTATACAATTTGGATTTCCCAAGCATAGTGCTTCCAGATGTTCACACTTCAGTATCTCAAAATATAAAGCAAGCTAAACAATTTCTGTTTTGTGGATTACATGAGTATCCCTTCCATGATTACGTAGTACAATGGTATAAGGATACCATTGCTCAGGGACTACTCAATTACTTTCCAACTGATGCAGGATGGATATTTTCATAAAAATAATTTTTGCTAATTTGCATCCCTTTGCCTATCACGTTGGCCAGAACATTATGTTTCTAACAAAGACCCCTCATTATAGCCTGTATTGTACATTTTAGAAAGATCATCACACATGCAGTTAACCTTACTAGTTTTACAAAAGCAATGGTCATTGGCTGATGAAACATTCTACCATGATTTAAGGGCTAAAACTGCCCTAACCCCGACATTGCACCTGCCCCCATAGCAGCCTCAGGCTCCTGATCCCCCTTCCCTCCATGTCGCTTCTTTCTGCCACAGACTCAGGTCCTTGCCCCCCCACAGATTCCTCCTGTCTCACCCTCCCCAAAGTCTTTATCCCATGCCTGACCCTGCAGCCCCCTTACTTTTGCTCTGCGCCAGCAGGTTCCTTCCCTGCTGCAGCCTGAGGGCACTGAGCATCGCTCAAACTCAGACCTGCAGCAGCGGCACAGAGTTGGCACTGCTGCTACAGGGTTAGATTGGCACATCTACTCTGTGCTCCAGACTGCAGCAAGGATGGAGCCTTACGGAGCAAAGGTAAGGAGGAATGTGGCAGAGGGGAAGAAGTGGTGTTGGAGAGAACCTGGGGCTTGAGGCTGTGTGAGAGGCGTGGTAGAGGGTGGAGAGACTGGGCAGGGGGCAAGCAGTACCTGTGGCTGCAGCCGTGGCCCCAGCCCTGACCCACAGTTTCCCCTCCACCATTTCATAGTCGATTGTAAGGTGAGGGACTTCTCCTAACCACCAGCCAAATGGGGGAAAAAACCCTCATCTTCTAATCGAGTAAATATGACAGCATATCTGAATAATGAGCAGGATAAAGAATACCTGGTAATTTGGATTTTCTATCATAGGTGCTTTCCATTTGCCTTTATAATTTGGATTATTCATCATAGGACGCACCCACTTTCCACAGCCAGGTGCAGTCTCACATTTTGGATTAGGAATCTGTGGGGCTTCCCATTCACCATCCATTTCTTCATCCCTGCAGAAAGAAATGATAAACAATTGACATTTATAAAGCTTCCACTAACAGGTTGATCTTAAGTCCAGTATCTAAACCACAATCAGAGCCTACATGTTTTGCAATACCAGAGGCAGAGACGATCCAAGCAGGGTGTGGGGCCCAGGGCAAATCAGCCTGCATGGGGCCCCACCCCTGGACGCGAGGAAGCCAGTGGCAGTTTTGGCGGCAGGGGGTGGTGCCAAGCAGCCGGATGTGAAGCCAGCAGGAGTACCGAGTTGCCATGGCCACTCTGTCCGGCTCCGCGGGGCCCCTCAAAGTGCAGGGCCTGGGGTGGTCGCCCCGTTTTGCCACCCCTCCCCACTAGGGACAGCCCTGACCAGAGGGTCAGAATTTTGCCCAATTCTTGCCAACGAACAGCATTGCATGATACGCTCTTGTTTTAAAAAGTGCTGCTTTTACAGTTATTTGCAAAGAAAAATTTTAAAAATATAATATTTGGTGTAAAACTATTTCTGTGTCTGTAGAAAGTCTGCAACACTGCTGTAGTCTAGAGTCCAGTGGGAAATGTCCTATTCATTATTTCAGTTGGATGACAATTCATATGTCAATTTTGTTAAATATTTCAATTGCTTATTGTTTTAGCAAACAAGAGTAGCTAATGTGCTTTTCTTACAGTCCTGAATTGCTACCTATAGTTGCCCAAAGTCCTGAATATCTTCTCTTACCTAGCAGCCAAAGCCTCTGGCCTCTCCAGTGACCATTTTTATAATGCAGTTATGTAATGGCAATACAAATGTATACAGAACATTGAAAATAAACTGTGAGTACAGCATAAAATACATTTAATATCAAAATAATAGGATTACTGCACAAGTTACACTTACCAATTACATACGTTTTAAGAAATAAGGTCAAATAAACATTTTAACATACCTCAGAATTTTTAATTTATTGCATCCAAGAGGACACCAGAATCTGGACTTAAATTCTGCTCCCCAGTCCCTAATTTGCAACAGAATGTCTGAGGCTTTATCTATAACACCTCTGAAAAAAGATCTGCACATATTGAATAAGTTCTTACCAATCTTCTGGTTTTTCTGCATTGGGATCTGAAATATATTCTGGCTCATCATCAAGCCATCCCTCAGGCTTGACTGCATCAGTGTCTTCTATTTTGGCAGGTTCATCTTCATCCCTTTAATTACAGACTGATATTATCAGAAGAAAAGGTAACTGTCTAGTTTAAAATTACAGTTTTGTTCAAAGGAACACAGCTAACAGGAAGTCAGTCTGAAGAAGAATTAGGCACACAAATCATTGCAGTTTGGTATGTAGCTCCCCTCTACATCTTAGAATATCCAAAGGAGCTAGTTTCAAGATACTACAACAGCCCCCAAACCAACATTATGAACTTGCAGTTTCAGAATAAATTTTTCTTATGCTCTTTTCTCTTACTGCAAGAAACAATCTTCCAATTAAAGAAAACGATTACAGTAGAAACCATGAAATTGGCTAGACATAAATGTCAAATGCATAGTGTAACATTGCAAACCCACAAAAAATTAATAAATGGCTTATATTTGTACAAAAAATGAAATATATTTTCTCACCAATCATCTGGTTTGACAGCACTGGGGTCAGGAATCTTTACTTTCTCGTCCCAATCATCAGGCTTTTTATCATTGGGATCTTCTATTTCTTGTGGAGGGTTTACTGGAGGAACGAAATCTTCAAGCAAACTTCCTTTGCTGACAACTGTTTGGTCAATTGACATTTCAAATGTATCATCTGGTTTCAGCACTAAAATTACAACAAATATGTTAAACAGAAGTGAAATAAAGGAATTGTGCATTCTGAGAAAAATTCTGCTTAAAAGGTATAGGTATGTGCATGCACACACAAACTCATAAACAGCAAATAATACACACATTCTGAAATCTTTCCTGAGATACTTCAAGAATACTTTTATCACCAGTTTTGCACATTTAGTCTCTCCCCCACCATTTATTTAGTATTCAATGTATTTGTTTGCTCTACCAAATAACTTTCATTTAATTTCTCCCAAAAATGAACTCAAGATGCATTGTTAACAAAGTACAAGTTAGGCAAAAATATTTAATCTGTTTTGGCCTTTCACAATAGTCATGCCCTGTTTTGTCACACACCACTGTAGAGTCAGCTGTTCAAAAGCTATAAATTGCCACTTGATCATGCACAATCAGTGAGGCAGTGGTCAGTGGTCCTGTGGAAAAACAAAGTATGTAATGTATCAATCATAATTGGTATCATAGTGCATACTCACAAGGTGACTGAATTAAGGTTGCACATTAATTCTGACATTTATTTACTTTTTTGTGTAAACTCTAGGGGTTTTTTTTAAGCAAACTGAAAATCTCATAATGTGGCATTGTACCGACAGCTGCATGGAATCATTAGCAGGAGCAGGAACTTTAGACTCAGTGCCTATATGTCTGCCACTTGAGCCAACCACCTGGCTTCTAGTCAGTTCTCCACACACACATATTTCTCTCAGAACCAGAGTATTAATCTCCCTTCACAACTCCTTCTCTGAATCCAGTCTCCCATCCAGTTCCTTATCTCAAACTATTCCTTAACCTTCCCTGTAGTTCAGGTTCTATGTCTTGTCAAGGTTGCCTCTCAACCTTCTCTTGCGGAGGCTGAAGAGGTCCAAGTGCCCTACTTTCTCCTCATAGGGCTTGGCCTGCAAGCCCTTAACCATATGAGTGGCCCTTCTCTGGACCCTCTCCAGGTTATCCACATCCCTCTTGAAGTGTGGCACCCGAAACTGCATGCAGTATTCCAACTGCAGTCTGACCAGTACCTGATAGAGGGGAAGTATCACCTCCTTGGCTCTGTTTGTCATGCATCTACTGATGCACGATAAAGTGCAGTTAGCTTTGCTGATGACTTCGTCACACTGATGACTCATGTTCATCTTGGAGTCCACTAGGACTCCAAGATCCCTTTCTGCTTCCATGCCTCCAAGCAGGTCATTCCCTAGGCAGTAGGTGTGCTGGACATTTTTCCACCCTAGGTGCAGCACGCTGTATTTCTCCTTGTTAAATCGCATTCTATTGTTTTCTGCCCATTTGTCCAACCTGCCCAGGTCTGCCTGTAGTTGTTCCCTGCCCTCTGGCATGTCCACTTCTCCCCACAGTTTTGTATCATCCGCAAACTTGGACAGAGTACACTTCACTCCCTCATCCAAGTCACTGATGAAGACATTGAAGAGTATCGGTCCAAGGACCGAGCCCTGCGGGACCCCACTACCCACGTCCTTCCAGGTCGATACCGACCCATCCACCACCACTCTCTGGGTATGACCCTCTAGCCAATTTGCCACCCACCGGACTGTGTAATCATCCAAGTCACAGCCTCTTAACTTGTTCACCAGTATGGCGTGGAATACCGTATCGAAGGCCTTCCTGAAGTCTAAGTAGACGATGTCAACCCCTACTTCTGCGTCCAGGTGTTTTGTAACCTGGTCGTAAAAAGAGACTTGATTAGTCAGGCATGATCTACCTGCTACGAACCCGTGCTGGTTTCCCCTCAGCATAATTCTTCCTGCTGGGCTCTCGCATATATGAGCCTTAATAATCTTTTCAAAGACTTTGCCAAGGATGGAGGTGAGACTGACTGGCCTATAGTTGCCTGAATCCTCCTTCCTCCCCTTCTTGAAAACAGGGACCACATTGGCCCTTTTCCAGTCCTCCGGGACCTGGCCCATGTGCCACGAGTGTTCAAATATTCTTGCCAGTGGCTGGGCAATGACATCAGCCAATGCCTTCAGTACCCTCGGATGGAGCTCATCTGGGCCTGCTGACTTAAACGCATCCACTACTTGAAAAAACAAGGGGCACAAAACAAGATTTGTTCCAACTCTCATTCTCTGATACAACTGAAATTTTCCCAAAAAATAGTTCACAGCAGTGCTGGTACTAGGCATAGAAAATTATGGCCACAGCCTTAAGCAGCCAAAAACTTAGTTTTAAGAAATGGGAAGTATTAGGCAGCTTGACTAGGCAATGCTACCAGCCCCACCTGGGTGTCAGAAATTCATAAATAAAACACTGAACACTAAACATGTTAAAACAACCATTCCAGTGCATAACTATACAAGTAGCATGACACAGAATACTACTCTAAAACAGGTCCATTTTTTATTATTCTTATTTTGATCTGCAGTTTCTATAGAATCGCAGAAAAGCAAGATTGGAATGTCCTCAGGAGGTCATTGAGCCTAACCATGGCTCAAAAGAGAATCACCCCTGTCTAAGCCATCCCAGCTCTCTGTCTAACCTGCTCTTAAAAACTTCTAAGGATGGAGATTCTACAATCTCCCTAGGCAGCCTGTTCTTATGCTTAACTACCATCACAGTATTAGAATTATTCCTAATATCCAACCTAAATTGCCTTTGTTGCAATCAAAGACCACTGTTCCTTGTCCTCTTCTGATGAGACAAAGACTAGTTTATTATCTTCTTTATAACCACCCTTCAAAAATGGACACAGTACTTCCAGGCAAGGTCTTACCCATGCCAAACGGAGTAGAAGAATCGATAACTAGGATTGGCAAGATGGCCAGCTGGCTGGTCAAATAATGTCAATTAATTGCAGTCAAAATGACAAATATTCCATGAACCAAGAATGACCTTGTGTGGGTGGCAGCCTACACTTTTTACTGCATCATACTGTTCTCTATTAACAATGTAAGGAGTGAAGGCTCTGTCCCTTGGTCCTGCAGGAGTCAGACCATTTAGGAGCAGGCACAATAACACTTAACTTTTTTTTTTCTAATTAGCGTTAGTATCTAACCATCTGAAGCTAAAGTCTCTCTCTTTACTATTCTAATAAATTAATGCTTAAAATACTTGACCATTATTTGACAATACCTGACCATTTTTTACTGGTCAGTTAACCAAGTACTTTTGACCAGTCAAATACTCAAACCTACTATATACTATAAATTAATTAAATTTAGACATCTGTCAAATGCAGTTTTTACTAGCTGCAAAGCTAGATTTAATAAACAATTCTGAAAGTCAAAAAATAAACTTGCTCCTGCATTACCAGCTGTTAATTTACTATAAAAAAATATATTATTTTAGCTATGTTGTCAGTCGCATGTATAACATTAAAACAGGGGTGGGCAATTATTTTGGCTAGAGGGCCACTTAACAAGTTTTGGTGAGCTGTCAAGGGTCACACACGTAAAGTCCTCTAGAAGATATGGTTTTAACAAATTATAGATAAGAAACAAATCATATACTAAGAATCAAACACCTATTATAACATATTTTAATTTTATTCTGAAAAATAATTTCTGTCCTGATTCTGAGTAGTGTATATAGAGGCAATCGCATAACAGCTCAAAATCAAGTCTTACTCTTGCATATTATGTGTAGGGGGAGAGGTGTGGAGGGAGTGGTGTGTGGAGGGATGGGTGTCTGGGGTGGGGGAGTGGAGGGTAGGCAGGGGGGTGTTGGGGGCCTGCCTGCGTGTTAGGTTCTGGGAGCCAGCTAGGGATTGGGGGGGGGTGGGAGAGTGGGGAACGACAGGGGGCGCATGAAGCACAACTCACCCATGCAGTGCAGGTATAGTCCGCCCCACAGCTGCCCCCATGGCACTCTGCAGAGAGTCAATTTCTACCTGCTCCTGCTCAGGGCAGCCCGCATTGCATATCTGCCTGCCCCGACCCTGGCCCCAGCCCAGACCCAAGTGCACAGCTTCCTGGCAGGGCTGCTCCCAATGCAGCTGCAGCCACCAGGGTACTGCTCACTCCTCCCCCTCCGCCACCTCCAGCAGCTCCTCCTCCACCGCTCTGGACAGCAGGTAGCACTGGGAAGTAGTGGCGGGGGGGGGGGGGGGGGCACTACACACCCAGCCGGGTGCAGGGGAACCTGCAGTAGGGTGGCTCCTGCCTCCATGTGCGGGGCTCTAGCTACTGCTCCCAGATGCCTTCCACCAACTCGTCCACCTGCAGGTGGCTGCTCATCGCAGAGCAGGAAGAGTGGGTGGAAGGTGGCCAGAAGCTGGAGCTAGAGCTGGAGCCAGGAATGCTAGGGCAAGAGCCTCCCAGCTGCAGCTTCCCCACTGCCTGCCCGGGCGTGTGGTGCCCAGCACATGTCCCTAAGGCTTCTCTGCACTACCTGCTCCCTGGAGCAGTACAGCAGGGGCAGAAGGAGGAGGAAGAGCATGAGCTGCTAGAGGGGGGACAAAAGGGGAAGAACCAAGCAACACCTGAGTGACTGCAGCTGAACTGGGAGCAGCCCTGCCAGGAAGCTGTGTGCACTGGCTGGGGCCAAGGCAGGTGGGGAAACGGTGCAGGCTACCTCGGGTGGGAGCAGATGGGGCTCAGTCCCATGCCGAGTGCTGGGGGGCAGCCGCAGGCCAGATTCAGTGAATTGGTGGGCGGCAGCCCATGGACTGGATCCAATTAGTTGGTAGGCCAGATCCAGCCTGTAGGCCATATTTTGTCCACCCCTGCATTAGAATCACAGTACAAGGGCTAGCTGGTCTACTCACAAAGCTCAACCTCATGCAGTATTTATCCTGTAAAAAATCTCAATTATTCTCTAATGCAAATACATCTAAAAATAAATAAACATTTTAGAATTGATAGGGCAATCATGAGCTTTTAACTACTCCAGTCCTTGAGGAAGGAGTTTTGTTTTTAAATTGTTCTGTCTATACCTATTGTCTGAACACAAGCAAGCAAGATAATTTTTCCAAGGCTGGACAAGAAAACGAGTTATTTATATTTATCTAAATTCACCAAAGAATGCAAATCTGTTAAAAACACCTAAATTATTTCACAAATTAATCTTGTCAACTTTTTTCTCAAATTTTGGCTACTGCTTAACGCAAATGAAACACAAAAAGGAAATGATCTGTCCGATGTAGTCTACTGCTTATTGGTGGACAGGAAATGTCATACAAAAAGAATAAAAAATAAATTTTGAAAGTTAGCACAACGCACAGCAATCTAAATCAGTGAAATCCCATTGTTTGGTTCTCTCTCTATGCATACACATATGTAATAGAATATTTGACCTCCAGATACTGATAAACAAGAACTGGCGTCTCATAGAAAAAGTTTTTCAAATTATGGTCCTGAGAACTGTTTTGTAAAAACAGCATTAAAAGAGGCAAACCATGTTACTTTCTTAATATTAATTTTGGCTGCTTTCCAAATTAATTTTGGCTACTAAGAAGGGATAGCTGCAATACATTCACTCTGTAGCTACAATTTAAGTCAGGAGTTTTAAATCAAAAACACACTCCCCCTGCCATGAACACAGACACGCATGCACACACATGCAGAGATGGCCACGCAGAGACACACACGTGCACTCACGTATGTGCACAGAGACACACCCATGCATGCAGAGGCACACAGACACACAGGCATGCGCGCACATGCACACACACACAGATGAACACACATACATACACCCAGACACACTTTCCACCCACAAGACCAACCCCCACCTCAACTCTCAATCACTATGAGGCAGCCCCCTACCTCCTCCCCCCAGCCCCCATGAGCTGGCCTCGGCTCCATCTCACTTGTGCCTGGCCCAGTACACTGACCTGCAGACACTGCTGCCCAGCTGTCTGTGTGGCCACACACATGCACAGGGCCAGGCTGGGCCAGGCTGGAAGCAACCTCTGCAGGTGGGTGGTGGTGCTGGAAGGGGTGGCTATGGGAGGCTAAGGTGAATTTTGAGGGACTATAGCCCTTCCCCCCCAGGATTGGCACTGCGTAGCACACACGGCTGGCCGGCTCCAGCCCTGCCCCCATCAGCCCCACTGGGGAGTGGCCCTGCTCCTGGCTGCAGGGAAACAAATGTGAAAGTGGGGTTTTCAACTGAGCATCATTTTTGTCTCCCTATTGGGCTGCTGACGGGCCTCACACCCGGCCGGTCATGTGCCGCCCATCAGCAGCCCATGGACCCGCACGTGCGACCAGCCATGGGAAGGTTGTGCGGAGTGGTGGATTGCAGCGGTGGTCACTGCATGTGAGCTGTCCCTCCACCCCCATCCAGCCAGCTGGAATATGCCTGTGCAGGCCACAGAGGGGCACCACTGCCCTCACCCCCGCTCCTGGGAGGCGGTGGCACGGGGTGGTGTATGGCGGTGCTCCATCCCCACCCGCCTGCACATATCCCTTAGGACCTTTCCAAGCACCCCTAGGGGTATGCTTACCCCTGGTTGACAACCCGTTCTTTAGGTCAATCCAGAAGCAAACTGGTGCAAACTGTAACTGTACATCTATTACATGGTACTTTTGGGAGACCATACATATCGCTGATGCTCCAATTAGCTGCACCAGCTATTTGATTCCAAGTTGAATTAAACATCCTGGTTTTGGTCATAAACTCAAATGGTTTGAAAAATTGCTACCTGTGAAATACCACACCTTTTCTCATGCCACATTACTGCAGGTATTATCAGAGGCATGAGAGCTGGCGTCCCCATGATTTAAAAGGGAAAGTGTGTGTTTTTCAGGTCTTGAATAGGCTTCCCCATGTCAGTCTGAAAAAGCCCAAATCAAATCACCTTTAGGACAACCAATTATGCAAAACTGCTGAGGGAGACTTTGGGGAGAACTCAGATGTATAGAAAAGAGGGGAGATAGCATTCTGCAAGTGATCTATATATTTTTTTAAAACTTATGATGGGTACCTAGACTGTTGGATAGGAGCCCCTTAATTATTTGAAAAATCCATTAAGAAATTATTTTAAACTATTTATAGGAGAAGATAGTGTCATACTGGCAGTGTACCTAATCATGTTGCTTGGAGTTAGACATGGCCATCTTTTTCCTTAACTAAATCTTAAGCAGCAGCCACTGCTGCTAATTTAAAAGTCACTTATTTAGGGTCACAACAGAGGCAAACATCCATATAATTGAACAAAACAGTAAAGACTGAATATAGACTTATCTGCAAGGCTTCAGTGAATGGTGAGCCTGCTTTCTAACCTTTACTTTTAACTGAGATTTTAAGAATAAAATTAAAGGATACCAAGAGTATAAAGATGTGTCTTTTTGTCCAAATAGAATTTTTTAAAATCTACATCAGGACGTTTGGCATGCTTTTCCTCATAGTCTCCACTTTTAGGATTCTTGTGTCTGAAGATAAAATGCAGTTTGTAATCCTCTCCACATTTATCTGGTCCAAACATAATTGTATATGGCGTTTTGTCAAAAAAATATTCCTGTAAAAGCAAGAAATCCGAGTATGCATGAAATCATCTTGTGTATGTCTTCCATGGTGCTAACAGCATTCCGCATGCTTACATATCCTACAGAGATGCATCTCTTCATATGATGTCAGTTCCAGCATTCAGCATAATTAAGCATAAAGTATACTAAACAGGATTAGACCTTAGGGGTACCCCATAGGGGTAGAAAAGTAATTTTTTGGAAATTATTAAAAAGAATGCTTGTCACAAACCAATATAAATTAGCAGTTGTACATTTCTGGAAGTATCATGCATTGTAAAAAGAAAAAAAAAAGAAACAGCTTAAATTGCTTCTCACAACATTTTAAACTGTAATAAAGTAAAACACATACTACCCTGCATTCATTTAATATTTTTCTTAATCATTGTCTTTCCATTTCACATTTACTGCTTCAAAACATGTTGCTTAGAGGTAGACATTGGTCCCAAAACCACAACTACAAGAAGTATTTATTATTCCCACCTATCCCAGGTTGCATTGTTACAACTTCTTTTGATATCTTAGCTATCTACAAGATTCTTATATTTGGAACAGGTAATAAGAGTTTAAGGAAGGGGTGGGCAAAATACGGCCTGTGAGGCCATTCTATCTGGCCTGCAGGGCCCCTGAAAAATTTTGAAAATTAAAATGTATCCGTCTTTGGATCCTGTCAAAAATGACATGAACTAGGGGCAGCAGGACCCAGGGGAAGCCTGGTGGGCTCCTGCAACAGCAGGGCCTGCCCGGCCCCGCCCCCACAGCTGGAATCCCCAGCAGGGCTTCCGGCCTGTGACCAGGTGGCTGCTCTGGCACGGGAAGGAGCCCAGGGAAAAGCGGCCCCTCCCCTGTCCCGTGGCCAGCACTCCCTAATGCAGCTGCTCGCACCCCATGTGGGGCTGTCCTGAGCAGGCACAGGCAGCCCCATGTGGGCTGCGAGCAGCTGCAGCACGGGGTGCCGGCATGGGGCAGGGGAGGGGCCGCTTTTCCTGCGCTCAACACCAGCTTGTAACCAGCCCTGCTGCCACCCTGGGCCCTGCTCCGGCTCCGGGCTTGCCCATTGGGGCTCCTTCATGGTGGGAGCAGCTGCAGACTCCCCCGCTTGCCATGCCAGGCAGTGTTTGCTGCGGGGCCACAGCTGCTTCTGCCATGGAACAGCACCAACGGGCGAGCCCAGAGCCAGTGTGGGGCCCAGGCTGGTAACAGGGGCAGGTTACAAGCTGGTGTTAAGCACAGGCAAAGCAGCCCCTTGCCCGCCCCATGCCCAGCGCCCTGCACTGCAGCCGCTCGCAGCCCATGTGGGGCTGCCTGTGCCTGCTCAGGACAGCCCCGCGCAGGCTGTGAGCAGCTGCAGCAGGGAGTGCCAGCCACGGGGTGGGGCCGCTTTCCCCCCCCCCGCACTCAACACCAGCTTGTTCCCTGCCGGGGAGCAGGGGGTTGGGGCTGCGCGCTGCCCCCCACCTGTACTGCGGGGCTGAGCGGGTGAATGGGGGTGGGGCACCTGTCAAGGGGCGGGGCTACCCATAGGGCCCTCAACAGCTTGCCAAAACTGGGTAAGCGGCCTTCCACCCAAAATAATTGCCTGCCCTTGCTTTAAGGTAACTTAGATTTTTAAGATCCTTTTTCAGTTACTTAATTTCTTGAATATTCCTTCTGAAATCTATGTCTGGTAGTCTGATCTCTATAAGAAAGACTATTTTTTAATTAGACAGACACACATCAATCAGCAATTCTGAGGTCAAGGTAAACAATTTTTAGAGTTTAGATTCAGCTATATATTTGCATAGAAAAGATATTCTGAATATGCAATGACATTTTCTAATTTTAACCCTCAGAAAGTATGTGTCGCTTTTGGCTAGGCAGGGGCAGGCAATTATTTGGGGCAGAGGGTCGCTTACTGAGTTTCGACAAGCCATCGAGGGCCACATGACAGGCAGCTCAGGGCAGATTAATATTAATTTTCTAAATTTTTTAGGGGCCCCGCGAGCCGGATAGAATGGCCTGGCAGGCCGCATCTGGCCCCCGGGCCACATTTTGCCCACCCCTGGGCTAGAGGGTAAAAAAAGGGGGGGGGGGGCAGGAGGGGAAGGGGGCTTCCCTGCAAGCAAAATGAAGCTCTATAGAGCTTAGGCCCCGCTGAAAAATTGGAAGCCCTATATCATTGTGACAAGAAAGCACTGAAGCACTGGGCATCTATACACATGGTCCAGGGGTGGGGGGCGTGTTTTAATTAGAGTGGCTCTAGGGAGCCCTCAAATTAAAAGGCCTGTAGCGTTTCATGTATTCAGCATCCTGCATTTCAAAATGGCAGCAGGGACGCTTTAACTAAAGCTCGTTTGACAAGCTTTAGTTACAGCACCTCCACTGCCATTTTGAAACACGAGGACGCTGCACTGCAGCACACCGGAGTGTTCCAGTTAGAATGCTCCAGCAGACTTGATTAATCAAGTCTGCCCGAACGCAGTCTAATCAGAACATGTCAGAGCACATGTAAAAAGCACCGAGCTGCAAAGGAACCCCTAACTCATCTGTACTATTCATACTTGATGGAGATTTTTTTTTTAACCTAACAAGTTCCTTCAAAACTTCTTAACTTTTTCTTTCTGTCTACACCTCCTCACTGACTTTTAAGCTGTGATCAATTCATGTTTTTATTAATGTAAAAAACATTCAATCCAACCTTGACTGTTGCAATTCTGTCCCTATCATGTCAGTTGGTAAAAAAAATCTTATTTCACATTTTTAGGAGGGGACGCAGCTATCTATTCTGCAAAAGGGAACAGAGAGAACAGTGGAGAAAAGAGGGACTCCTTCTCTTTCGATATAAAAGGTATCTGTTACAGGAGGACAGCAAGAAAAGATGATGATGTTGGACATATTTCGAAACACATTCAGGATGGGTAGTGATCTAGAGTCCTCAATGTTTCATTGCCTGGTCTTGAATATTGGTCAACAACTAGCAAAAGGCTCTACAAGCACAGAAAAAGACTAAGGCTGAGAAACAGGACAGAGTACTGAATGCCTAATTATGAAATGTACACACATTTGGTTAGTATTTAACCTTTCATTTAAGGTAATCTGCTTCATTTCTTCAGCCTAGCTTAAAAGCATGGAAAAATGTATCCCAGTATGCTGCCAGCTAGCTAGATGATCACTAAAGAGCTTTGGTTGCCTTACAACACCAGTGAAAAAAACAATATACTGGGCAATTCAGCACATGAACAAGAGCACTTCCAGGCAGATGGCAGGAGGAGTCAGGCAGCTGTAACGTCTGTACTAGTTTCAAATGCATATTATTTTAGTACTTTTTTTTAATAAAGTGGTTTAATTGCACACAATTTCCTGGCTGCTTCTCCTTTCTCAAGTACTTATCAATACATCGTACAAACCTTTTTATAAAGTACATTTTTATAATTACAAAAAACAATAGAAAATAAATGGATATGTATATGGTATACCAGTATACAATACCATACTTCTTTATGCATATCACCAGGATCCTGGTTTTCTCTGTTTAAAAATAGCAAATTCCCTGATTTAAAGGGGCGGGAACCGCTAATTCTCCAGTTAAAACCCCCCAAATCTGCATTTTTCTGCTATTACAACAAAATGCCACTACATACATAGGCATCCATTGAACACAATGTCTTATTGATATATTTACAATTTTAAAGCAATTTGGAAGCCTACCGGTGCCTCAATCACTACAATAAAATAAATTCTAAATACCTGTACATTTTGGGGTTTGATTTTGGTTTTTTTATCATGGAAAATCAGAGCTTCCCCTGCCCCCTTCACTCACCAGGACATGGGTCCAGCTGTGGCTGTCTCCCCAACCTCAGCTTTATGGTGTTGAGCAGCCCTGATATGCCAGTGCCCTGCCCATGCCATTGTCCTTCACTCCCCACCCACAGTCCCCTCCCGCCTCAGCCCTGCTGGAGGGGGCCCTCAGCTGCCAGGCCTATGGGGCCAAACACCTGGCTCCACAGCCCCCTGCCCCACATGGGAGGTGGTGGCTGCTGCAGCCAGAGCAGAGCCTGGCTCCCACTTCCCCATGGGCAGCAGGGCTGGAGCAGAACCCATGGAGGGGCCCAGATGTGGGCTGGCAGCTGCGGGCTCAGGTCTCCCTGCCCTGCTGCCTTTTCCCCGGGGCCTCCACAGCCCAGCAGGCAGGACTTGGCATGGCAGGGCACAGCGGGGTGGGGAGACACAGTACCACCCAGCAGCTGTGGTGGGCACAACTCCATACCACCACACACACTGCTGCTGGGCAGGCAGGGGGCGCATGATCATGGTGGCGCAGGGCTCCTGGCAGCAGCACCAAGCCTCCCCACACATATGGGCTGCGGAGGCCCCTGGGGGAGGGCAGTAAGTTGGGGAGCCCCAAGCCTGCAGAGGGCAGCCTGCATCTGCCCTCGCCCGGCACACATCTGGGGGGCACATGCCCTCCAAACCACCACCCAGAGTGCACACAGTGGCAGAGAGTAGAGGTGCACCAATACATTGGTCTAATAGTGGATTGGTACTGATATAAAGAAAACTGGCTGTTTTGGGTATCAGCCCGATGGGGCCGATAATTTGGCCGATAAATGCCTGTGCTGCATGCAGCTGCAGTGAGGTACTCAGGGAGCGAGGAGCAGAGCCGGCATCATGGAGAGCTGCCTCCAAGTGGTAAGTCTGGTGTGGTAGAAGGGCCGGGACAGAGGCAGGCGCTGCCCAGGTGTGGCGGGGGAATCCACAGCTTGTGGGGAGGAATGCAGCTCCTGCTGCTGCTTGCACCCTAGAAGGGCACCGGGGGGGAAGCGCGTGCCCCCTGGATCTGCACTGCGCAGGCTGCAGCCAGGGCTGTGCGGGGTTCTTCTCGACAGATGCTGGGCTCGGAGCTGTGCAGGGTTCTTCTTGACAGATGCTGGGCTCGGAGTGGGCACCGGCGGCACTGGGAGGATGCTGCATCCACCTCAAATTTCACCACTGCTCCACTCTCAGTGCTGCCACTGCCAGCCCTGGCTCTTCCTGGCACATGGGTGGAGGTGGGGAGTTCAGCCAAGGCTGTCCCGGTTGACTGGTGACAGCAGCAGAGCTGGGAGTGGAGTAGCAGTGAAATTTAGGGTAGATGCAGCATCCTTTCAGCACTCACTCCGAGCCCAGCCCCCACTGAGAAGAGCCCTGTGCAGCCCTGGCTGCAGCCCGCCCCATTCCGTAAAGATCTGGGGGGCACATGTGCCTAACTTCCCCCCACCCCGTGCCTTCCTGGGGTGCAAGCAGCAGTGGGAACCGCCTCCCCTCTGCCCATGAGCTGCAGTTGGAAATTGGATCGGTATTGGCTGATATACCTCCTTAAATATCAGCTTTTGGTATCGGCGCCAAAAATCTCTGTTGGTGCAGAGAGCCAGCTCCCCTACCTCCCACCCAGATGAGCTGCCTGCAGCTCCCTCCCGCTTCCCGCTGGGGCCCTAAGGCTGCACATTCCTGACCTGGTTGCAGACCCCAAGCCCAAGGCCCCATGCACCACCTTGGCTGAGCAGCACCCCTAGCTCCAGCTCCCTCCCTATGGGGGCCTCAATCCTGCCCTCCTCCCCCACAAATTTACCTGCAGAGAGCTGCAGAAGCTGCTCTCATACTGTCTGGCTGCCATGTGCATGTGTGCACATGCACATACACATGGCACCCCCTGCCTGATCACCCTCCTCCCACTCCCACAAGCCCCTTGCAGGCTGGAACTCTGCCAACCTGCAAGGGGAAACCTGCTGTTTCCTACGAGGTTTTTTCTCCTTTAAAGAGAAAAAAAAATGTGGATTTTCTCCTTTAAAATGATAAAAGCCAGGTTTCTCCATGGAGAATGGAAAAGCTGGACCTCTGCATATCACTATACATTGCAAGGATCTGAGCAAACAAAACATCTCTCATCTTCCAAGAAACCTGCACCCAGCCTCAAAGATGACCAGTTCACCCCCTGCTTGCCTATACTGGGCTTAAAAAAAAAAAAAATCATTTGTCCACACAAAATGCTCATCATCCTTCTTGCAAAAGATGTGCAGGGATTTACACATCCCAATATACTAATACTTGGCAAACTGGCATCCAAAAAGATTTCTATATAGTGCCATCCCATCTTCAATCAGCACACACTACCATCATCCTACAATGGCTCAGCGTGTAATTATTGGGGCGTTAGCAAATACACAGCAGAAGTGGGCTATGTGACAGCTCCTTTAATCTTGCAGGTTCCCCATACACCCTCCCCCATTCCTCCCCCCCCACATTGCTGATTGGCTAAGAGGCCCTGGTAGACCTGCTGCTTGCTGCTGACCAGCTGCAAGGCAAAAACAGCACCATATTTAAAACCATGGTTTTCATGTCCCTGACAATTAGAAGTGAGCGGCAGGGTCCCTCTGCCAATTGGCAGAGGGTGGTGCACGGGGGAACCTGCAAGATTCAAGGAACCTCTGAGCAGCCCACTTCCACTATTAATTCACTAGGGCCCTAGTAATTATACCTCCTGCCAGTAGCTTTCAGGTGAAGGCATCACTTCATGAGCCAGGGCAGTAACTGGTAGGCTAGATTCCCTCACAGCAGTAAGTACAGCTATTCCTGGTGAAAAGCATGAAGGGGAGATGGTCCTTTCTTGTCCAAAAAGTTAAGTATCAGTTCTATTCTGGCTTCAGGCACTTTGGCAACACATCCCACACTGATGTTCATGAACTTGCCTTTATGGGTTTGACCAACATTTTCCACAAGTAATACCATCTCAGCAGCTAACAGTTAAGAACTCATTGTACCAGATAAGAACAGCCCCATGCCATATGATCCCCATAGGGGAATATTCTGTTAAAACCATTTTTTCCCCCCAGGTAAAACAACTATATCTACCAGCTCCAAGTAAATCACCTCACAAACCTCCATCACCACAGTAATGACAAGTGAATTCTTAAGACCCTACTGATTAACTACTGAACCATCAGTCTGGGTTAGCCAGTTACCTGGGATAGCCAGTTAACAGTGGCAATACACTTCTGACTGAAACTGTTTCCTCCATTTGAGAGCCGTGGCATTGCAGAGTCAAGGTAACAGCTCTATGAGGGCAGCCCTCTTCACACAGACCTTGACCCAAATCTGGTCATCCCAAATCTGCTCAGCAATGTTACGACTAATCTACACTAACCTGTCTTGAATCAACCATGGAAGTCCACATACATGCAATTCACACCAACTAAATCAGTGGTTCTTTACCTTTCTAGATACAGGGCACCCCTGCTTAAAACTTTTGTTAACTAAGCGGCACCTCACATAGAAAATTAACTTAGGATAATGCTTACCCAGTTGCAGAAGGGCAAGATATTAGTCCCAAGCCAAAAGGTCCATGATTTATCATTTAGTTTACTGGACTGGGCCCCAACAGAGTCAACAGCATTTCAAACCAAAATCTCCTTCCAAGCCGTATCCCTCACAGACTGCCTCTTTCTGTTCTCTCCTCTGTTTTTTAAGCTCCTAGTGGGGCACTCCCTCATTACCAGAATGCCCCACAGCTGCAGGTTCTTAATAGAGCTGGCTGGTTAAGGGGACAGACCTTCCTGTTACACTCAAACTCAAGACTCTCTTTTTTTTTTTAAAGTATATACTATAGAATCATAAGTTAAGGTTTTAATGCAGAAATTACTGATTGATGCTCTATGGCCCATGTTACTGCAGGACATCAGACAAGATCATCAATTATCTTTTACTGAAACTTAATCGCAGCTATTTTCAGTTCTAGCACAAAATGAAGGGCTTAATTAGGTGTCTTACTGTGTGCACCAGACTTCTATAGTTCTTTCACTTTTTATTATAGGTTAACAGTTAAAAAAAATTATAAGTGAAATTGTTTCTGGTAAAATCTGTTGATAGCACTGCATTTGATTTAGGAAGCCACCCAATTCTGGAGATGTTATATTTTTTTTTATTATATATACATATACACATATATACACACACACACGCATATACACACACACATATATATATGGAATTTTAGACAAGCTCAGTTCATATTAGAAAAACATAGGAATTGTGAGAGTCAGTCTTCCCATACATTTAATTAATTTCTGAGCATCATGCCATTAATGGTACTCTGTAAAACATAATGATCACATATCTCCAAAATGTACAACAATACAATGTAATGTGAAACATCATACCAGATCCAAGTCGTCACTGCTGGACAGAAGTTTAATGTATGCGCCACCACAATCTATGCCTTCTTGAAAATTCACTTCATATCTGAATTGAAGAGAATAAGTAGGCATGTTGTTGAGATCTTAAAATTCACTCCTGATTTGCAATTTTAAAAGCAATCCATTCTTAAGATCGTGTATTATCATTAGTATTCTTATATTCATTAGTACCCCCAAATACTTTTGTAGAATTGGCTAAAACATTTTAATATAATTGCAACAAAAGGCAATTAACATTTTAAATGAATTTAAAACACCACCGTGCTAGTAACATCTAATAAAAAAGTTTCAGAATAACATTCACTCCTCTTTCATTTTGATAGAGTTGCATAGAGAAGCTTGTCATGTTTGTGCTTAATCTGTAACAACATCTACATTTAGCTACAGCAGCCATTTCCCTTAGCTGCTTCTAAACTACCTACAGCAGTGGTTTTCAACCTGTGGTTCATGGACTCCTGGGGTTCTGCAGACTATGTAAGGGATCCACAAAAGATGACTATGATCAAAAGCATGTGAATACCCACACTTACTATTCAAAGGGACCCACACCTCCCTTTGAAATTTCCAAAGGATTCCACAAATGAAAAAAGGTTGAAAACCACTGACCTACGGGAATTTGCAAGCACTGTAACTATGTTAGTACAGTGCTCTGCTGACGCCAGTTTACCATGCTAAGAATCCCAGAGTACAGCACAAACACAGCTGTACTGTTGGCACCTGACCTACCTTGGGTCTCTATGTGGCACTGCATTACATCATGTAGAAATATCCTACAAGTCCATCAACTCTTTTAAAAATTCTAAACCTGCATTTTCTATTTATAGCCACCTGAAATTATCTCAAAAGCCTGCTATTTTCAACAGTTTTATATAAGATTTATGGATTCTTAAATATTTTCCCTGTTACTCAAAACCTATTCTCCTCAATCTTAACATAACAGGATATAAAATAGAACAACTTTATTTGGTTCCAAAGACATTACAAATTAAAAATATTACTTTTAAATGTCTTACTTGGATATTTAACTTCATCATATATTTCCCATTTTTCTATAGTTAAGGCAAACAATGGTGCAATGGAAGTCAGATTTCACAGATTTCATAGACATTAGGGCTGGAAGGGACCTTGAGAGATCATCGAGTCCAGCCCCCTGCCCAAAAGGCAGGAAGTCAGCAGGGGTCATAGGATCCCAGCAAGATAGACATCCAAATGTCTTTTGAAGGCTCTTGAATCTTGGAACAAAAATATTAAGTTACTTTTAAAGATATGTCAGTGTTAAAAAATTATTAAATACAAGTCTAAAAAGTTACTTACTGAAGAATCAAAGGCTTATCAGCAAAAATAAATGGCTTTGTTAGCATAGCTGATATGGCATGATGCTTTGCTGTTGATTTTAATACTAATCCTTGGTCTCCAGGCACTGTGTTTTCTTTTAGCCCTTCTACTTCCCATCTTCCTAAAACAAAAACATGCATGTAAGGTTTGCAAAACAGCAAGATGAAGTAAAGGAATTAGTGCCATCTTGAAAATAAATTAAGAAAACTAGGAAATATTACCTGCGTACGGTCAGAAAAGGTTCATGCGACAATAACTTGTGGCTGTATTCAGCATTACCTTATAGTTATTGCTACTGCAACTTAACTGCTACTGTGATAAAAAAACTGCCAGGAACAAATTTTGATGGTCAGTGCTTAAGTTAGAGAACAATCTTAAAGACAATCATTCAATTTGTAACTGATGACATTAACATGGATACAAAAAACCTAAAAAAAAGAAGCCAACCACAAAATCATATAGCAAGTTCTACTAGAATCTGACCATTCCAGCTTACGTTTAAAAGTAGACATGGGAAAAGTAAAGTAAATATTGCATAGATGTTTTCAGTTCACATTTTTCTAACAGATCACTGAAAAAAAAATCACTTGTTTACACTATTTACTGCTATTTTTCTAGGAACCCATTACCAAACCACTGTACTCATAGCTATTGCTACTGAGCTGCATATCCATTTTTAGTAAAAATATATTTTTAAACAGCTGACACAAAAAACTAATATAGCTATAAGAAAGGCTAACAGGAAAACAACAACCTAGTTATACCTGGAAAACATAAGTTCTTGATTAATAAGAAAGACTGAACAAAACCAAGGCAGGATAAATGCTATCAATTTCTAAAATGATTAGCCATAAGGGTGGACAGTGAAGGAAAACCTTATATACATTTTAATATAGAAGCTTTTTTAGTCCAATAACTCTAAAGGTACACCATGAACTTGGAGCATAATTTGTAAAAGCATGCATATTCACTAACTTCTGATGACCTGCAATACTGCATACATGCAAGCAAGAATACAATTCAGATTTCTAACTTTTTGTCACAATACTCAAGATTATATTAATGACTTACATCTTTAAATATGAAATATAATCTCTGAATTACTACTCACATTTATCAAACTCTATTATCAAGCAAATCATTTCAACTTCATAAGCAGCAATAAGGTACTTAAATTCTCATTTACAGGTAATAGTTCAGGCCTGTGCAGACCTAGAGAATGCAGTCTCTTTTTGCATTGTGAAACCTTTCAAAAAGGTTTACTTCTGTACTATGATTTTACAGATTTTTTAAAAAATATACTACATCCCTTCTTGCTTCTCTGATTCAACGCCCCTAGATTCATAGATTATAAGGCTGGAAGGGACCTTGGAAGATCATCGGGTCCAGCCTCCTGCATCAAGCGGGAAAGACAACTCAGAGTCAGGTGACCCCAGCAAGGTGCCTGTCCAGTCTCCTCTTGAAGATTTCCAGGGTAGGCGACTGCACCACCTCTGGAGGGAGCTTATTCCACAGTCTGGACACCCTGACTGTGAAGAAGTTTTTCCTAATGTTGAGTCTAAATTGATCTTCCAGGGGTTTGTGGCCATTACTCCTGGTTTTCCTCTCGGGTGCCCTGGTGAACAATTGTTCACAGAGCCCTTGATGTACTTCCCTAGTGTAGCGGTAAGCTGCTAACAGGTCCCCTTCTCAGCCTTCTTTGCCTCAGATCCTTCCTCATATGGCTCGCCTTTTAAGACTCTTATCATATGGGTGGCTCTTCTCTGGACTCTCTCAAGCTTGTCCACGTCCTGGTTAAAGTGTGGTGCCCAGAACTGGATGCAGTACTCCATCTGCGGTCTCACTAGTGCTGGTCAGAGAGGAAGAATCACTTTTCTGGATTTGCTGGAGATGCATCGATTGATGCGTGCCAGAGTATTATTTGCGCTACTGCCTATAGCATCACACTGCTCCCTCATATTCATACTGTGGTCCATTATTACCTCCAGGTCCCTTTCATTCATGGTGCTAGTCAGTTTGGTGCTGCCAAGCCTTTGTGTGTGTTGGGGGTTGCTCGTCCTGAGGTGGAGCAAAATCCTTAAGCTTCTACATCCCTGCAGACTGTTTTTAGCTCCAGCTATCCTGGCTTTTTCCTCAGACCTAAAGAATATTTCTTTGAATCCTGTTGAAACCTACATACACTAAATTGACAGAAGTTTGTCTCCATTGTCACCATTCATAAGGACAACAACAACAAGGTACTGTGCAACCTAGCTACCTTTCAAAAAGTGCAGCTTACTATCACACTAGGTATTTTAAAAGAAGAAAAGTTACAAAGTAAATAACCTTACCTTCTCTAGATAGGTACAAGATTCTCGTTCCTGGAAAACAAGCAGCTCAAGGACTATCCTAACAGGAGGACAGTTGATACTACACATCATGGCTCTGAATGAAAGCCAGTATCAGTATGAACAGGGAAGTGTGTCAAAGGCTTTCTGGAGGTGGTGTAATCATGTGGTACAGCAGAACAAGCAATTTTGAGAAGGGGGCATAAAATTCCTCAAATCCCAATTGTGCCATTATTTTAACATCTGCTAGGGCCACAGATGCAGCACCCATCAAATTTTAACAAGAACACCCTCCCTACAATTCCAAAGGCTCAAAAGGTGATTTTGATATAAAAAAATATTTTTAACAATGTAGAAAATTATAGTAATTATTAAATACTTTAGTGCAAGTAAAACTTCTTTTCCAGAGAAATGGAACCTAGTTCCCTTCACTCACTTCAAATAATACCTAAGGATGTGCAAATTTCGGCAGCCGTTTCATTTTGAAGGCGTTTTGGCCAGTTTCAGCACCTGAAACACCCAATCCAAAATGAAATGCTCCAAAACATCTCCAAAATGAAATGAAACCATCCAAAACGTTTCAGAATATTTTGGAGGCACCCCCCCAGGAATAGTCCGGCACAGCCCAGCAGCCCTCTTTTTAAAGTGCTGGGTGGCTGGGGGCAGAGCATGGGGCCAGGCAGGGCAGCCATAGGGGCTTCTCCCACGGCTCCTCCTGCTTGGGGAGAGGCAAGCACAACTGGAGAAGCTGCAGGAGAAGCCCCCATGGCTGCCCTGCTTGTCCCCAGTCTCCTGGCCTTTAAAAAAGCCCCATACTCACTGGCTGCAGCAATGGCAATCGGGGCCTCTGAGAGCTCGTGGCAGAGTCCCCTCACACAGCGCAAGGCAGTGGGGGCAGCAGGGCTCATCTTCCCCCCCAGCCTGGCACCCGCACGGCAGCTGTCGCATTACGCAGGTGCAGCACAGCTCGGCAGGTTGCTGCGCGCTGTCTGGGAGCTGGGGCCACTGGGGCTGAGTGGTTCCGGGCTCCAGCTGAATGCTGGAGCCACCCCAGCCCCCAGACAGTGCATGGCACCCGTGCCATGGGGCAGCTGCCACATGGGTGACAAATGGGGGGTGGTGGGGATCCTTAGTGCCCCATGCTGCGTGTGGGGACTCTTCCACAAGCCCTCAGAGTCTCCGACTGCCGCTGCTGGAGTCGGTCAGTGCACAGGTTTTTGTTTTTTAAATGCCAGGAGGATGGAGCTGGGCAGGAGATGGGGCCAGGCAGGGCAGCCATGGGGACTTCTCCCATGGCTCCCTACACTAGGCCAGAGGTAGGCACAGCAGGAGGAGCTGCAGGAGAACCTGCAGTCACTCAGCTGTGCCTGCCTCTCCCCAGTCACTCCAAATCTCTGAAAAAGATTCAGCCAAATCGAAATGGCACAGTAATCTGAAACACCAAAACGAATCACTGTCCTCTGAAATGGCAGAATCTGAAATGGAAACAAAACAGCCATTTCGCACAGCCCTAGCATCTACATATGCAATTTAATTCAAAGCAATTAACTGTGGCACATATTGTGCTACAGTTCATTGCTCCTGGATGCTACATTTACAAGTGCACCTGGGATCACAGCACGTTGAGCAGAGTTGGAGCAGCCCTGGCTGGCAGGGGATCCAGGGGGTCAGCCTACCAGCCCAGGGCTCATCCGAGCTGGCTCAACATGCTGTGGAGGGGCTGGCTGCACCACAAAAGGGTGCTCTAGTGTGGGGCTAGCCAGCAGGCAGCCCCTGCAATGAAGCACCCTAGGTGCCCCAGCCAGCCCTGTCAGCTTCTATACAAGTGTTGCTGTGCACTAAAAAACTCCGCTGCAGGATAGTATTTGTATTTACAAGTACTAACCTGTGGCTGAGTTTATTAGTTTACTGTGACCTAATAGGGTCACACATGTAGATGCTGGGACATTCACTGAGGAGCTAATTAGGCACTCTCCTTCTTCCCTTTCTTAAAGATGGGCACTATATTTGCCCTTTCCAATCATCCAGAACTTCTTCCAATCACCATGAGTTTTCATAGATGATAGCCAGTGGCTCTGCAATCACATGGGCCAACTCCCTCAGCACTCTTGGGTGCATCCCATCCGGCTTCATGGATTTATAAATGTCCAGCTTTTCTAAACAGTCCCTAACCTGTTCTTTTGCCACTGTTACTGATGCAAAGGTACTGCTACTAACCAAGTAAGATACTTGATTCAGCCTGAAGGGAACGAGGAAGGGCAGGCAGGACAGATACAAGTACTTAGGAAATAGCTTGACAAGGTTCTGTGGGTAAATCTGATATATTTTATTAGACAATCTATACCCGAGGAAATAGCTTAGCTTTTTCAAGTATTTTCAAATGCACAAGGTTTGAGTCTTTATTTCAGTATTACTTATACTTTTAACCTCTTGCAAGCTTCTTAACAACTGCACTTGTACCTACCTCTGCAACTTCTTAAGAGAGTTTATACAAGGATCAGATAAAACTTAAGTATCCATTCTATGATATTTTATCAACGGAAGCCTGCAAGTTACCTTCCCCACCATCTCCATTTTCATGCAGGTTTCTTTCATTGGACATAAAAGCAAGCAATCCCTAGTCTCCTTTTGTTGTAGGAAAAACTCAATTTGTTCTCTTTACTCTGTAATGAATTAAAATTATTGCCACTAATCATACCTCTGATAACCACAGTAAAAAGTGCAGATGCACTACAGAGTCACATTCAGGCTGATATTTCCCAAAGCAAGACTTTATCAGGCAATGTGCAGGACTGAAAAAGAAAAAAAATCCAGAGGAGCCTTTCCATTACTACCTATACCTATTATAATACTTGAAGTAAAAAATATGCTGCACAAAAGGAGCCATAAAACCCTACACAGATAAATAAATGCATCACATAGTTCCTGATATATTCCTGAGGTTCATTCTTGTGGCTTTTTGGGAGCATCAACTAACAAATCAGGAGATATTTGTCAATATTAAAAAAGTTGCTAAGGGCATGTATCTTTATTCATTAAAACCAGAGTGAATTGATACAGTAAAATTTAATTGCAACAACAGCTAAGCAATCTTTTTGATGTATTGGAAATTGAGAAAGCATCACATTACCATGCAGATTATACCAACTACTATGTCATCAGTACGTATGTGACAGCTGAAATTATGTCTGTGTGATAAAGGTGCTTGCTGAAGGCTCTATGAAGATTAGATAGACTAAGTATTTTTCTGTATTTGTTTAGATATTAAGCTATATGTTGTTGCTAAAAGCCTAATTAAAGTTTAAGATGTAGTGAGGCCTTGTATAAAGTAAGGCCTAGTAAATTTAGCAAAGCCTTGAAGTAGTAAGGCCCTGTGGCATAGTTAAAATTACCTTATCAAAGGAATGCAAGGCTTGTACTGCTATTGGTCAGTCGAAGGACACTTGAAGTAAAAGGAATCCGAGTGGTTGTATGTTATCAGAACCATTCAGAAGTTATAAATTAGCTGGAATTATCTGGAAACCATTCAGAAGGAAGATACAGCTCTGTGAAAAGGATTAGTTAGCTGTTGCCTGGATCAGTGGGCCCGTAGACATCGAGAAGCCCAAGAACTGCATTCCAGGGTCCTTCCCGGTACCTCTCGAACAGCACTGATCGGGGACGCCTGACTTCGCTGAACTTTGTGGAAAGAGAAGCTTGCTGTGTATCAGGCATTGGAGGGGACTGCCAATAAGTTGCCGACGTGAATTGCTTTCATCTGTCATTGTTTGTCTTGCTACTACACGTAGTTGTGTTTTTGTTAAGTCAATAAACCTTTCTTACCTTTCTACCCCCAACCATACTCTCAATCCCGAACCCTCCGCAGGCGGCCAGGACATAAATTGGTGTCACGAACAGGATTGAGAGGCTCTGGTCTGGAGAGAAAGGTCGGAATGAAGGGAGCTGCATGGGCCCCGTTAGTGGCTTTGCTTAAGGAAGTGACAGGGATAGAGAATCCCGGGTGGGATAAAGATAGGTGGAGACCTGCCTGGAGTGACCTGGGAACTGTACCCGATCATTGGGCTAGGTTTGCTACTGCTGCCCGGGGTAAGCCTGAGAAGGGATGCCTGTCGTGGCTGCTGGCCACATGCCTGTGGTTAGGGGCCAAAGAGAATACCCAGCTCCGGGAAGAGGTCACCCGGCTGAGTAAGGAGTTAAAAGATGTGAGAAATTCCAACAGCGTGGTGTGCAAGGCTGTGCGAGCTACGCAGAGCTGCTTGGAAACATTAAAACGGAAGAAAGGAAAAATTATGATCCTGCGCATGGCTGCTCCCCTCCAGAAGAAAGTGCAGTTAGCATAGGCTGTGAAGCCATCCTCCCACAAGTGTCTGTATAGAGACAAACCAAAAGTTAAGCTCTGGGAAGATCAAAAGGAGGAGACTGATGGAGAGGAGGAGATTTATGACGAGCCTGGTGCTGAAACACCCCCGTATGTTCCTTCCCAGAGGGAGGAACCTAGCCAGGCCTTCCCTGCCCGCGCCGAGGGAGAAACTCAGCCAAGTTTTTTCCCATGGTGATAGCTCTTTCAAGGCCGCAAGGAGAGAATTTCTGAACAGAGCTGCATTCCTTTACCTGTGCAGAGATTAAAAATATTCAAAAGCAGCAAAAATCCAAGCCAGGAGAGCCAGTAATAAATTGGCTAGTTCAAACGTATAGAGAAGGGGCATTTGCAATTTCAGTGAATAGAGCCGAGGCTGCAAAAATAGTTCTGTGTCCTGAGCTCCAGTTAAATCAGTTTGCAGGAAGTGATGAAAATGTTACTTTGCTTTCTGCTGCACTCCAAGCCACTGCAGCTTCCAGTAATATGGAAGAAGAGCTTAACCCTGCCTCTCAGGCATGGGACACTTTAGAGGAGGCTGTCTGCTGCTTGCATCTCTTATCACTAACTGAAATTATTCGTGCAGCGGTTTGGACTCACACGCCAGATGCAGATGCAGAAGTCGTGACAGCACCGTTGTGGAGGAAGTTTTGCCAACAAGCACCAATAAAGTGCACCTTGGCCTTCTTCGCCTTGGAGCCAGAGGCAGTGAATCACCCAGTAAGAGATGCGATCCGGCGGTTAGTGCAGCTTTTACCCATTTTGCATTAGCCAGATAAACTGCCAAGGCCATGGCAGTGGCCTCAGTGAAAGATAAACCCCCAGACCCCCTTGAATTGTTGAGAAAAGTCGGGAAAGGCCAGCCCAAGACTCTGCAAGCAAAAATGTGGAAAGACTTGTTAGCTACCTGTTTCAATGAAGTGCAAATCAATAGACTGCTCATCAATGTCTTGCAAGGGCTGAGGGCTAAACACTGTACCAAAAGGGCAAGACCAAAAGCAGAGCCTTTTGTGCCACCAGTGTCACTGGAGAGATTCTCTGCCCTGAGAGCAAAACTGTCAACATTTTCCCAGGCACATGCAGGGCCGCCAGCCTTTGCCCCGCTTGAACACATGGCCTAGGGAGTCCGGCCAGCCCAACCCCCAAAGAAAGGAGCCACAATGGGAGTAGTAGCAGGCCGAGGACCGGTATCTAAAGTTAATATTGGCCCCTTAATTCGGATACCTGTACAGATTCAATTAAGTAAAAGTGAAAAGTCAATTGATATGCTATTAAACATGAGTGCCCAGATTTGCATTTTAGATTCCGCAGATTAGAAAGGAGAGAAAAGAACCCCTTATCAAGTAATTAGAGTAGGAGGCACCAGATGACCAGGACATCTAGTCCGAGCAACCTTCGCGTTACCTAATGGCTCTAAGGCAGAGCTTTCCAAACTGTGTGCCGTGACACATTAGTGTGTCGGCGGCAGTGTGTAGGTGTGTCGCGCGAAATGCAGAAAATTTTGCAGAAGGGCACCGCGGAGCTCCCTTACTCGCGTCTGCTTCCCTTGGCCCCTCCCCCGGAACTGAATTACTGTGTCGCGAAACGACGCATGTCTAAAAAGTGTGTCACCAACATGAAAAGTTTGGAAAGCTCTGCTCTAAGGTAACAGCAGCCGCACTAATACTTAAAGGGGGACCAAGCTTACTGGGACTTAATGTACTAAGAAAACAGCGGTTTGTCCATAAACAAAAAATTGGCAGTTTGAGTGTGCAGTGCCTCACCAAGAACCAGAAGAAACAGCTATAATTCTGTAATATAATTACAGAATTCGATGTAGCTTAATTCCACTAACCCTGCCTCCCATGAAAGGAGTACACAGACCCCAGTATCAAACTCCCCCCCGAGGCCACCCAACCTAGTCAGTGTATTATAAGCCAGCAGTTAAAAGACGAGACTATTATCTGAACCCACTCTCCGTATAACAATCCAGTGTGGCCAGTGCACAAACCGAATAGAGGGTAGCGCTTGACTATTGACTTTCGAGCTCTGAATGCTAATACTGACCCCTTGACGGCTGCCATCCCATCACTATCAGCCTAGACAGAAAGCATCCAGAGTTATAAGCCTGCATGGACAGAATCCATTAACATCAAAAACATGTTGCAACGGTATGTGTTTGTAGCAGTAAAAGTTATCACGAGGATAACATTTGCCCGTACCTCAGCGAGAGCTACAGCCCAAGATACTTGTGCAGCACTAGAAAATTTGCTAGCTGTGTGTCCACCACCTATAGAACTACAAAGTGATAATAGCCCTCACTTCCACAATTATCTTGTGTATGACTAGACCGTGAAACATAGCATGTTATGGACATATCACAGCCCATACCATCCTCAGTCTAACGGATTGGTAGAGCGAGCCAATGGCATCCTCAAATGCAATTTGCGGTTGGCCGCTGGCCCAGCTTTTAAAGACTGGAACTTGCACCTAGATCGAGCTATCAATTGGGCCAATAACCAACCCTGTCCGGGAGGTAGCCCCATGCAACAGGCCTTTGGATTGGGTGGTCCCCGCGAGCTGGCAGTAGAGCGACCTAGGAGTGGTGACCCAGGAAAGCTCCAGGCAGGAGATTGAGTGGTAGTGAAGCATCCTCAAGGAAATAAATGGGAAGGGACACTATTAGCAAAAGATATGCATAATACATAGTGAGCATTTAAGTCAGATTTATCTAACGGGAGTGTCACAGAGCACTCAGGTGCCCTGTGCCTGAAGAGGGGAAAACTGCTGGGGAAGGAGCCCTAGCAGTGACTAAGGAGCACAGCTGTGGGTTGCCAGGGCAACCAGGGAAGGTCAGCTGACCAGAGGGGGCAGGGCCTGGCCCTTATAAAGCCCAGGAGCTGAGGCCAGAGGCAGTTCGCTGCCAGCAGCCAGAGAGGCAGGAGCTCCCTAAGGCAGGAGGTGAAGAGAAGCCTGACCGCAGCAACAGCTTATGGCAGCTCTCAGAGGTTTGAGCAATGTTGTTTTAGCCAGGCGGCTTCAATTTATGTTACAGCCCAGGGGCTTGTGTTTTGTTGTTGTTTAAACCGGTGGTTTGGGTGAGGCTATAAGGGGTTGGAGGAGGCCTCAGGGGGAACCCACAGCAGAGTGTGAGGACCCTGGAGCCCAGGAGGGTGCAGCATATGGGGTGCATAGACCCCAGCCCTAGAGAGGGGCACTCTTGAGACGCCCTAGCGTGGGCGTGGCAAGCCCTAGAGAGGGGCACTTTTGAGAAGCCCTAGCGTGGGCGTGGCAAGCCCCAGAGAGGGGAGCGCCTTATTGAGAAGCCCAGTGCGGGCATGGCGAGCCCCAGAGAGGGGGCATTACTGAGAGGCCCTAGCGTGGGTGTGGCGAGCCCCGGAGAGGGGGCAGCACTTAAAGGCCCGAGGAGAGGGCGGCAGTGCAGAGAAGGGGGCAGCACTTAAGAAGGCCCCGAGAGAGGGCGACAGCACAGAGAAGGCCCAAAGAGGGGCCTAATTGGGAAAAAGGCCGATACATAACAGCTATTCCATCTGCGAGGCTTGGGCTGCGGTATTGGGGAGGATAGGAGCCGCAGATAGCGCCCCTTGGCAACGGGGCAGTACAATGGCAGGCTCACGCTCATCAACTAATTAATTAACAACAAGGCATGGCAGGCGAGAAGGCGGGTGGCTGCCTCAGGAACAGGTGCATGGGTCACAGTTTAGCTCAGCCCAGAATGGTTACCTGTTACAGGGAGCCAAGTTCTTTGTTGTCTTGTTCCTACAGATTGGATCTGTCCGCAAGTGCAGCCATAACCATTTCTAATTGAGCCTGCCACTGAAGACGAGCCCTGCTCTGTCACCAGTCTAAATTGACTGGCACCATTAAGTAGCAGACTGTTATGAATGTATTCTTTTTATTAATGCCTTATTGTGTTTCCTAAGTAGGGTGTGTCTACTATCCTTCTTATTACCCAGATATTAATGAACTTGCTCCTGAAGAGCTCAAGGAGTGGCCAGACCCTGAAGAGCATCCCCCAGAAACGAGTTCAGATGGCCTTCACGTGGTCCAGCTGCAGTATCCATACTAGAAGAAACCCGCCACCCCAGAGCAAGTGAAGTCCTGGTCTCCGAGTAGAAGAAACAGGATAGTTGACTAGCAAGGTGGAAACTGTCAGTGCACCTGTGGAACCAGTTATCTTGAGTTCACTCCCTACCTGAAGGCTGGAATGGCTAACTGTGGGAGGGGAAGTGATTGTTGTAGCTCTGCTCATGTGAGTGTTTGTTACATACTTCCTGACGGGAACCCCATTGAGCTCAACGTCCCTGAGTTTGTGTCCCCAATAGTGCATTCTGCATCTGTTCAGCCTCTCGAGCCACTGCGTTTATGAGAGACTCTGCCCTCTTTCATTCCTATGGCTGACAACACTCTCCAACTATGGTGTGAGGCCCAACAGGTAGGAGAGCGCATTACAGGTTGGAACAAAGTTATTACATAGTTTGTGAATTGTACCTACACAGAGGCGTGGCACAATAGTACCGACTTTAATACAACTAAAAGGAGACTGTATATGCAAGTCTCCAACATGTATCCTCATCCTTTTATACCAATAAGGTTTTTAAAGCAAATTAGTGCTATGATTCTGCCAGGACAATGCCGTTTCATTAACCCAATACAGTACCGTCCCCATGAGTGACAGTGGGAGCTCTTTCGCTCTCTAGGAGGTGAAGCACGGTTACAAGCTCCCAAAGAAAGAAAGATAAATGTGATCTGTGAGAAAACGGGGTGTTCACTACTATCTCTGGCCATTCCCCCCTGGGAGGCCCCGGCACCGCCCGTGTATAACTCCACACCCTGGTGGAGGTAACAAGTTAAAATCCCAACCCTCCTAAATGCTTCGTTGTTCACTGCCCGAGTATTGTTCAAACCAGAACAATGGTATGTCCAAGCTACTTTTCCAAACTGTTCAGCAGGAGCCCATGTAGCTGAAGGGTTACTTAGATAGGAATGGCCAATCATTTTCCTTTCCATGAATACAGTTATCTTTGAGACTGACTTAACTCAGCTATGAATATATAAAACTTGGATAAATCCCCAAAAAACACCGAAGGAGTAGCCAATCTCCAACAGGCGGTAGGGCTGCTCACTAGGGGAGGCATGCTTGAAAGAAAAACGTTAGAGCACACTGACGAATTGCTAACTGATGTAGGATTAGAGACAGCTCATCTTGCCCAGGTCATGACGGACACTGCTTTTAAATCAGACAAAAATCAAACTTGAAGTACCGCTTGTGCGCAAGTTGAGTTATCATTGAATATGCATTTTTCCTAAGAAATAAACAACGTTAAAAATAGAAAATGGCTCCCTGGGCTTAGAGAATCATGAGATGCCTGCAACATTTAAAGAGAGATACCCCTATCAAAGTACCTGAATTACCACTTGAGAAGGCTGTAATTAAAAAAAAAAGTTCATTCCTGGTGCAGGGGGTAAAAGATAGAAACTAGACCACTGCTTATTTGCTAAACATGGGGCTAGGAGGAGGATGCCTTTGAGACTAGAATCTGCATCGCCCCATATAGGAAATAGTTACCCCCGATGGCCCTCAGTATGTAGCACAGTCCCCCTTAGTTCAAATTAGTAGCACCTTAATTAGATTAGGAACCCTATGGAGAGGCTAGCCTCTCAGCCCATCCAACATGACCTGCATATATGAGTTACCTAATGTGTCATATGTAACAATAGGGCAATATGTTTGTTGGGAAAGACCAGGTCGTTTGCTGCATGAAAATGGTACCACCTAGATTTTGTGCAATTCATGTTGCTTAGGAGCTAAAAGTAGAGCCACTGCTCTACTGCAATTAAGTAACCATACTATTGCCCTAAAACAGCCAGAAATTTCCTCTGAGACTATACCTCTCAACTTTATGATACCCACTTCATGGGTATCAGAAGCAGACATGCCATGGTTAGAAAAACTAGAATGAAGTGAAAAATAAGCTGCAAAGCCTTGAGGCAAAGGCTCGGCAAGGCACTCAGTTAGCTCGCCTTGCTCGAGAGGGTGGGCAAATCAGTCTAGCTGTCAACGTGCCTGAGCCATGTAACTAGTATGATGTAATCTGTACTATTTGTGTGTCACCAAGTGTCACCTCAACTACGTGGCTAACCATCTTGAACATCATAGTATTCTGCATTGCCCTACTAGCAACAGCTAAATAGTGTTTTAACCATTGTTGTCGTAAATCTGTTCATGCTATGCAAGTTAAATTTATAGATCCCTCCCCATTTTCCGACGTAGCGCATGTAGCTTTAGCATTTCAATTGTAGCTATCATAGTGCTTCAGCAAGCAAGGGGTGGAGTGTGACAGCTGAAATTATGTCTGTGTGATAAAGGTGCTTGCTGAAGGCTCTATGAAGATTAGATAGACTAAGTGTTTTTCTGTATTTGTTTAGATATTAAGCTATATGTTGTTGCTAAAAGCCTAATTAAAGTTTAAGATGTAGTGAGGTCTTGTATAAAGTAAGGCCTAGTAAATTTAGCAAGGCCTTGAAGTAGTAAAGCCCTGTGGTGTAGTTAAAATTACCTTATCAAAGGAATGCAAGGCTTGTACTGCTATTGGTCAGTTTAAGGACAGTTGAAGTAACAGGAATCCAAGTGGTTGTATGTTATCAGAACCATTCAGAAGCTATAAATTAGCTGGAATATCTGGAAGCCATTCAGAAGGAAGATACAGCTCCGTAAAAAGGATTAGTTAGCTGTTGCCTGGATCAGTGGGCCCGTGGACATCGAGAAGCCACCTCGAGAAGCCCAAGAACTGTATTCCAGGGTTCTTCCCGGTACACCTCTTGGACAGCGCTGATCGGGGACGCCTGACTTCGCTGAACTTTGTGGAAAGAGAAGCTTGCCGTGTATCAGGCATCAGAGGGGACTGCCGACAAGTTGCCAACGCGAATTGCTTTTGTCTGTCATTGTTTGTCTTGTTACTACGCGTAGTTGTGTTTTTGTTAAGTCAATAAACCTTTCTGGGACAATATACTAAAAATATTGCTCTAATGCAGCAAGAACGCTCAAAATTGCTTCTAATGTCACTGCTTGTTAACAAAAAACATTCCATCCAAATAGCTGGAAATTTTCTATATTTCGTTCAATTTCCAGGATACAAATGTACAGCTTTCAAGATAAGGCTTTTTTTTTTACCCACTGTAAATGTGTCTCTAAATAAGGTAATAATGTAAATTAGAATTGAAGTTACAATATTTTTTGAGAAATAGAACCTACATAGCATGAATAAATCCAAATTAAAAATTTAAAGATTTACCATCATATTTAGCTATATTTTCATCTGTGTCTTCTTTCTTGGTTTTTGACAACACCCACCTACAAAAGAAAAACAGTGTTTTTAAAACAAGTACTAAGAAAATGTAATAAAAAACATCATTTAACTTAGAGATTGCCAACTTGCAGCAAAGGTGCCACATGTGGCACAGGCAACCTCTGTGTGGGGTATGAGCCAATCAGGGAGGAGACAGGCAGCATAGCAAAGGAGCAAATCAGGCAGGGAGCCTAGGGAAGAAAGCAGAACAGTAGAGAAACAGAATATAGGGCTGGGAACAGAAAGCAAAGCAGAAAATCAGGCAGAAGGGGAGTGATATGCATTTGAGGAGGATGCAGGGCTAATTTGTGGCACCCTGCCAAAAAAGGTTAGCCTCACTGATTTAATGCATACAGTAAGAATTACATTGGCTTTTTACATGATTAAGTTGTTGGCAGAATTGTTAAACCATATTAAACACAGATTTTTTTGAAATTTACAGAACATAAGAAATAATATTTTTGTTTTCCCTAAATAGATTGGTATAAACTATGGCATATTTATTATCAACTCCTAGCAAGCAGTAAAAAATGAAATATTCGAAAGTAATTTAATTCTCAAATACATTCCAGCTTTAAATGGGTTTTAATGTTGAAAGTAAATATTAGTTATTTACATAATAAAAATCATTAGTCTCAAAATGCAGAATTATTTACCCAGAAAATTCAAAGTTTAAATTTAAAAAAAAAATTTCAAATCTTTTAAGGAAAAAAAAAACAACTCAGTTAAGTTAATACTCTAAACCAATCTTAACACCATTTTCTTGTGACATGGTGGGATCATGCTTTTAAAAGTAATTTAATTAATCTATAGTTACACGCTAACCATTAACTGTATATTTATTGTATCAGGATCACTAAAGGACAAAAAAAATTGACCTGCAATACTACAAAGCCAGCACACTCCTGGAAGCACACTTGTTTTGGTATGTGAGACACCTCTGATGTTAGGAAGATGACACAAAGCCTACTCTACTTTCCACTTTCTGCAAGAAATACAAAATACAAAGCAGTCTGGAGAAGACCTGCAGTGCACTGTATAGCCAGATAATCAGTGAAAATACCAAAATTATACTTTGTCATTTGCCTCCATTGCCAAAAGAAACCAAGCCTGCCCCTTGGATGGGAGTGTGGGAGGAAAGAAGATGAATTCCTTAACAACAAAATCTCTATGGTTGATTCATGCCCTGTTCCTCAGGGCATTTCTGACATTCAGAAACCTTGTGTTATAGATTTTTTTTTTAAATTGGAGACTTCCTTTCAAAGTCACTGCACTGACAGACATGCATTTGAAATGCTCCAAGTCCTACATCCTTTTTGGGGTGGTTCAGCACTGTGCAGTCAATGTGGCCTCCTGCTCCAGAGTGCTACAAAACGGCTATGAAGACATGCAGCCAGTGCACTCCAGTCTGAATGTTTTCTCAGCAAGAGCAAAGTAAAACTATCCTGAGATGCCCAAAAGGATCTAAAAGTGCACTGGTATAAAGGTCTGGAAGTCTATTTAGCTCTGGACCAACAGAAAGAGGATACTGCCACAAGAGATAACACAAGTAATACCTAATAACAAGAATAAAAGACACCTATGCCACCACATCTCTTAATTTCCAAATCACACATTATATCTCCCTCTAACATTTAAGGAATAAATCAATTACATGCTGTTTCAATTACAGTGTACTATTAGTACAAAATACCAATATACTATTTGGTATTTTAAAAATGAATTTTCCTTTCCTTTCTTGAACACACTACCTTCATTCCCCAAATAGCTTTAAAGTGCATCTTTCTCTGTGCTGCTCTAATTAACATTTACATTTTCCCCACTGCTACAAGTGGCATGATATGCAGCAGATTGAGGGAACAGGCAGCAGAGCAGCAGAGAGGGCAGGGAACAGAACGCAGTGCAGTAGATTAGGCATAAAACAGGGATCAGAGTGGCAGTCAGGGACCAGGGACAGTGCTGGGCTAATTTGTGGCACACTTAAAAATGTTGGCTCCCACTGCCTTAACTGCATGCTTTTGTGATCTCTCTTTAATGTTTTTATGTCAACTCAACTTGCTGCTTGAACACTCACTCCTTTTTCCCCTCATTCAAGCACACAGGGAAGAGGACTAGGAGCAATGGCCTCAACCTTCAGCAGGGGAAATTTAGGTTTTGGATTAGGAGCAACTTTCTAACTATGAGGGTAGTTATGCATTGGAAAAGGCTACCTAGAGAAACTGCAGTATCTCCACCCTTGAAAGGTTAAGAGCAAGTTAGACCAACACTTGGCTGGGATGGTTTAGTCAGGGATGATTGTGCCTTCAGCAGGGGGCTGGACTAGATGACCTTGTGAGGTCTCTTCCAGACCTAAATTTTTATGATCGTATGATCCTAAGTGTCTGGTAAAATTCCAGTAGCCGAAGATTACACCTTGCAAGCTAAACACAGCTACAATATAGGGAAAGGACAAACTATTGGAACTCATATTTAGATTACAAATGGATACTGGCGATATTGCCCATCCCAAATACAGCATGGTCTCCTTTGATCCGAAGTTAGGATCACCTGTTGTAGAAGAGTAATGGACCTACTGTTAATATTTGTTTTTGTATGCTGAAGCAAGTTTCAGAGAGCTTTGAGAGTAAGGCTGACTCATGTACAGGCATCTCCACTAATAAATTTGGTGGACTTTAAATATTTTCTTCTTCCTCCAGAGCTTTGTTGTTCTTAATAGTGCTTTCTCCACTAACTTTGTTTTCACAGGTCACTAGACACAGATGATAAAACAAATGAAGCAAAAGAGACGACTGCAAGAAGGTCAGCAGCAGAAGGCTTATACAAAGTCTGACTCGCTGCAGCATGAAGTCAGATGGCATTAAGTATTCAATCACAATATTTGCAGTCTTGCACAAATGAACTGTTCAAGCTAATAATTTGATATCTCCTTGCTATCTCTTCACGGTTATCAATTAGTTTCTCTCATCATGAACAGTTTTCACGTTACTTTGGAAATAGCTTTATTTTGCAAGGAAACAGAAAAATGTCTTAAGGGGACAAACATTCTCCATTTGGCGTTTCAGCCAGCATTACTCAGTAATATTATAGACAGGAAAAGTTTTATACAACAATCAGTATATTAGACCCTGGTCCTTCCCCATCCATTTGATACAGTCTCTATTAAGTGGGCCTGCATGTCTGAGCACATTTATTCAAAAACCTGTGATCAGCAACAACTTCCTTTTCAAGTTTTAAAAACCAAGAAATTGGGAATCTGGTTACCCCCCCCATGATAAATCACCACAGTGAAGTGAATCACTCAGGCTGCTGTTCTCAGAGCGAGATGCTGGCAGAGCATCTTCTCTTGAGATATTTTCATTTTTGGAAGCCACTTTCTCTCAATCTTCCCAAGACAGGCTCTGTTAAACCTTCTTAACAGAATGTTAACCATGTCTTATTAAATGCTCCTGTGAAGGGTAGGGACCAAAGCAAATATATTTATGGCTAATTCTTTGCATATGAAAAGCAAACACAAAGCATGGCAGATAAATCAGAAAAGGCAACAAAAGACGCAGCAGAATCAGAGAACAAGATTAGTACATAAAGAAATTACTGCTGCAATTCCCAGGTGAGAAAAAGGACATTTCTGTGTAACCTTGGGAGCCTGATCTCAATTCTGTACTGTAGAGTGGTTAAAAACCAAGAGTGTCTCCGTAAAATAAAAGATTAAAAATGGAGGATTGAGCTAGCATAGAAAACACAATGCCTGAAGACAGCATTCAAGTCAACCAATTTTAAAAAGCTCACTTAGTACAGGATTAACTAATATCTGAACAGAATGTCTATACCGAAAATTTCCAGGGATGAAATACCAACACTATGTGGGTTTAGGGCAAAGCTGGTAGGTTTTCATTCTAGTTACCACTTCAGGTGGCACCCAACTTCCTCTGGGCTAGAGGGTCTTGCTTCTCTGTTCAGGGTCAGACCAATCACCATATTTGGGGTCAGAAAGGATTTTTACCCCATTGTCAGATTGGTATGGACTGTGGGGATTTTTGCCTTCCTTTGCAGCGGAGGGAGGTGAGGACCTCTTCCTTGGATCTCTCTCAAGTATTTAAACAATCCTTGCAGAAGCAGGACACTGGCTGCTGTGGTCCCCTACTTTACCTGTGGCAGATTAGGGTGTTGTCTTGTGGCTGTTAGGGTTGACTGTGTAGTTTTGCTAATAGGTTAGACAGTGGATTTGTACAGGATAATTAAGGGATGATCCTGCCTCAGGCACAGGGTTGGATTAGATAGCCTATGGAGATTCCTTCTAGTCCTACTTCTCTATAATATAAATAGCTAATCCTTTTTGATCATATGAAGTGACACATGAGAAGTAATGGGACAAATTAATTTTAAGGGAGGTTTTTCTCGCTACAGATTATTCTACAATTTGACATCTGAATATTGAAACTGAAACACCATTATTTAAGATACTTAAAACTACGCTGGAAAATGCACCAGAACAAATGGGAAGAATCCTCCATTTGAAATGAGACCTACTGGACAACCTCCTTGATCTTCATTTCAGACTTCTTTTTGACAAAGTTATTAAAGAACAAGCTGGGATGAGTGAATCATTTCTAGCTGTTATCAGTTATTCAAAATGTTACAATTCAAAATTCATAAAGCCTTCTTTTAAGCATACTTACCCAGTCAATACTCCATCAAAGGTTTCTGTAAAATACACTTCTCCGATAGGCTTTGGGGTCTTGTATACAACCTAAAGATTTTAAAGAAAATGTCCAATAATTAAAATTATTATTGGTTGAAACATTATCATAGCTCTAAAAGCAAGCAAACACATTTATTACATGTATATCTATGTTAGGATTATGAAAGAGCAAGAGTTTTCTGTTTGTACCATACCTGAGCAAGAAATGCCTGATCAATCAACTGTCTTCTCTCACATATAGTCAGCCCTTTCTACTTGAGCATACACAAGTCTTTTCTAAGAAATGTCTTGATGTCTTTGCATGCTTATGTTTTCTGTTTTAACTAATTTATTTAAAGTCAATAAACTCCTGGTAAACATATTTTGCCTTTTTAAAATTAGATTATAGATGTCCAGGCACCATACTGGATTACTTAACTATGAGACAGGCAAAGAATATTAGTGCTCTATTCTAAAAATAGAAATGACACTAGCATTTCAATTGGAGGTGTTTAACAATAGGCTAAGATTTTGCATATTAAATTGTCATGCTAAGGAAGTAATTTACAGGAAAAATGTGATATGTTGCATCTTATTTATACGAACCATCTAATAAAAATAAATGATTTTTCTAAAACTCTTAACTTTTTTAAAATAAAAGAATATCATTATAGCAGAACAAGGGAAGAAATCTGCATCCAAAAACTGCAGACAAAAAAACCCCAAACCAACAACATTTACGTAAAACTTTAGGTAAATTTGTTCTGAGATCTGTCGTTTGACAAGAATCACAAGAAAGTCTGACGACATCCAGCTAAAAATGATGGCTGATAAGTTTTTCTAATGTAAAAAGGCCCTCGTTTATTTCACCATTTGACAGGACAACTAGGAATAAAGCATATTGTCAAGAAACAAAAGATTCTACTGAGCATTCAAAAAGGCTTGTACCATACTATCAAGATCAGACTCAACTGTTCTACTTGATGTGTCATTGGAAGTTTTACATTTTTTTCCACCCAACCTGTCCTTGAGGAGAAAATACATGTTGCAAATCCACAGGAGAAGTTCTGGAGTCTTGGCCAATTCTGACCTCTGTCATTTAGACATGGCAGAGATATCCAATACTGGTAAAGAGGTTACAAAAAAGGCCATCAGGCAAACACTTGAAAGGGCAAGGAGATAAGATTTCACGAGGATGGGGAAAAAAATGAGATAAAACTGCTCAGAACAGCAATTCAAACACCTTTCCCACTCTTTACCTAAACAAACTAAGTTATGAACTTAAAAAAAAAAAAGGATTTCAAAAATAAAGATCTTCTCTCACAGGGCTTGGAAAAAAGATACAATATCTGAGTGTGTAAAAGACCAACTTTTTATTTCCTAAATAAAGGCACATGACACTGAAGGGTCTATTAATCACAGTAATTTGAAGGTAAGGACCACACTAAAACCAAATTCTGAGTTTTCTTCTCAAATCCAGAAATATGCAGACCAATAACATGGATGACTAGTATTGGGAAGGATTTGAAAAAAATGGGACACTGGTGCGAGAACTGTCCCAGACCATTTGGGATAGTAAGAAACCACACTGGAGACAGATATGAAGCGTCTCCTTCCTTCCAATTATTGGAAGTGATGCTGGGAAGGCACAACAGATGAACAATTAAAAGAAGAATAAGGAAGCTATAAACAAGACCAAACCTGGCTAGCAAGAAGTGTGCCCCAGACAGCTGAGGTTGCCTATTGGGAAAATGGAGGACAGAGAAACTGTTGAAACAGAGTAGGAACAGGAGTCCTTTGAACTAACAGCATTGCCTCTAACCCAACAAAAAGTGCTAGAAAAAAAGAGAGGTGCCACTAATGACATGACCTACCTAACCCTCACCAAGAGCTCCAGAAAAGGCCTTCTTTTCTCTGTTTTTTTACTATCTAGGAGAGGGAGGGAAAAAAAAGATGTGGATTTTAAAAATAAAATGTGGGAAGTTCAAAAGCATTTTATGCTTTCCCACAGGAAGAAGTCTGGAGACACTAACACTGTCCATCAGGGAAAATCTGCTGACTAGAGGAGGGAAGACAGACCCAAAAGAAACATCTTTTCTGCCTTCTGCATGGAATAGCTATCCAATAAATCTATTGTATTGTGTATTCTTTAAAGCAGAAAACTCCTATTAAAAAACCTGTTCTAGCTTTTCTCCTATGACCTGGACTCCAACTCTCCAAAAGACATTTCAAACTGACCCAGATTTCACCTGCCTACAAACAAAGGAATCCATTTTTACATTTTTAAAAAGTGCTTTAGACCATTAATGATCTAACCACTAATTTCAAAATAATGCTAACCAATAAACTATAATTTTGATTAAGATATCAGATGGTCCAGATCATTTTCTTAGCATAAGTAATGTTGAAGCTCCGACAAGGAACCAAGCACATTTAATATTTTCACCAATGACCTTAGCACAAAAAATTACAGTGGGCTAATGAAATTTGCTGAAGACAAAGTTGGGAGTCACTGTCAACAAAGAGGAGGGTCAAGGTATTGTAGGGTAAGAACTAGATGACTCTGAGGACCAAAGTAATCAGTCTCTAGTCCTCACAGAATCATAATGGTAATTAAACAAAACTCAGTAGTCAAACATCCGGGGCACGCACATAGAGACTGATAACCAACCTATAAAACTTATCAGCTGGAAGCAATACAAAAGGAGACCAAGCTGAACTAGTTGATCACATAATGACTATCAGTGTGATCTATCTGTGAAAAGATTAAAGCAATCCTAGGATGTATCAAAAAAAATATTTCCAGTAGTAGTAAGAAAGTAACTTATTATTATTTACATATATATCCTGCTTTACCCAGAAATGTTCAGATCATCTTATACCTTGTACTGTACACTGCCCTGGTGAGATCTCATTTGGGGCACTTGAACTACAAAAAATGTGACAATAATTGAATGATAATCTAAATTTTACCTTGCTGGATACTTTGAAGTTGTTCATAAAAGGAACACCCCAATTCTCCTTTCAAGTTGTATGTGTACAAAGTGTTTGAACAATATGTTTACACATCTACACAGACACATTCAAAGAAGACAACTGCCTCTATGCAGGATAACAGCAGCTGGCAAAAACCTCTGTATGTGAGAATATTAATTTAAAGGGAAACCTAGGGAGAGTTTAGTGAACTTGCTTTAACTCACCCTGATCTTCTATTTTCTCCTTATTAATTTTCTTATGGGCAAGATACAGACATTAAAAAAGCCTAAGGCAGAATCGATCTAAGTTACACGGTTTTCCGCAAGTGGCACAGTATGGATTGGTAGAGAACAGAACCCACATTTGGCCCTTCCAGGGGGGAAGAGGGGTGCAATCTTAGATTGGGTTCTGCCATTTCTAAACCAGTCTGTGTGCACCAAATTTTTGTTAAAGTTACTGGTAAAAATGTAATGTTTGTGTCTGGCCATGTTGATTTTCATTCTCTTGTCTCCTTCCCCACATTTTGATGCTGTTACAACTGTACCTTACTTTTTGACAAAAGAAAAAAAACTTATTGCTGTATTTTGTCAACCTTCCTACTTTCCCCACCTCATATAAAAAAGCAATAAAATTTAAAAAGAAATCCTGGGGGATAAGAGTCAAGGTCATAATAAAAAACCCAAGAACCCAAATTGAAGCAGAGATAAATCCAAGCAACATTTGCTGTTTAATTTCCAGCCATACAAGTCTTTAGTCTGTTGTACCCAAAAGTACTTAAAAGGCCTTAAAGGGTCCAGCCTTCAGCATAAATAATCCCTGCAATTTGTTTATCAGGCACATTCTGTGTCGATGTAGGCTCTAGGCACATTCTATTCCAGGCAATGGAAGGCACTATTTTCTACTCTGGTAGATTGTCAGAGCAAGTCTCATGCATGATTCCAGTGTCATACAGCAACTGAAAAAAGAATCCAATTGCTTCATATGACTTGTCATTATATGCTAAACTGTTCTATTTAAGAGATTTAACAATGAATACAGTTATGACACAGAATTACTCATCTTATAACTTATGCTTTGAATCATATCACCTATAATCTTACCTCTAAAGACATTCTGCCTTTGTCAACATCAGTTTCTTGGGAGGTCTTGTCAAAATCCTCTACCTCAACATCTGCATCTTGGATTTCTTCATCCTCAATCTCTGCAGTTACTGAGCTAAATAGCAGGACACCCAGACATAGCCAATCCCATTGGAACTGCATTTTGGTTGTCTGCAGAATGAATAAGTATGTTTTCACTGCAAAAATATTTATAGTTTATGTTAACAACCTATTATTTTATATAGCTTATACTAATATCAGGGCTACAACTATAGATAAAAGCCATGTAAAGATAACGCTGGAGAAAGCGGGATATAATTAAAAAACTATGTAAAGCAAGATTCAAAGGCTCTCTTAGGTGTGGGAACATTCAACATGCCATATCAAAGTCAAATGCCCAGCTGCAGAAATGGAATTCACAAACCCAAGTTGGATGCTACAGGTCCCTAAACTATAGATAGGGAGAAGAGGCTGCCTGTGACTGGGATTCATGCCACTTAGCAGGCTGATTACCCACCTCTTAACACACCCCAAAACGACAACCCTGGAGCAGTCCCTGCAGATCCTGAAAGATGTCCTTCATTACTTTGCACTGCTCATAACCATAAGGCAACAAATGACTTGTGCGGGAGAGAATTCTTAGAAGTCCCATGTTCCAATTTCCTAAGCCCTCATTTTATACACCTATTGTTCCATAGTTCTTTACACTAGAAGGTTTAGTTTGCTCATTTAGTCTAGCTTTCTACTTAACAGAAACCTCACCCAGCAATTCCTGAAACATGCCCTTAAATTTCATTTGAACATGCCTTTTAAAGCAAAATGTCAAGTAATGAGGAATCAACCATAGCCCTAACTGTTCTCATGGTTAATTATACTGTCAAAAACATGCACCTTGTTTCTGGTTTTTATGTTTAGCTTCAGCGTCTGACCATTGAATGTCATTATGCCATTATCTTAAAGAAGCATCTACTATCAGAAGTCTTCCCCATGTAGTCCTTTACCTTGTGTAGAATATGATCAAATTACTTAAACTTTCTTTTGGATAAAGAACTGATCCGTATTTGCTTGCTACAAGGCACACTTCTACACCCTGAATTATTCTTATACCTTTTCTATGAACCTTTTAATTTCCGAACATCCCTTTTCAACTGAGGACACCAGAGCTAAACCATACAGTCCAGAAAAAGTATCACTATTGCCATATGCACAAGCTGTTTCACCTCCCTTGTCCTACTTGATATTCCCCTGCTTACATATTCACCTCAGTTATACCATCATCACACTGGGAGCTCACATTCACTTTATTTATTGTGACCTCAAGTGTCACCGCATTCCAGGGTACTGTGCATCCTAAGTGTGGCCTACCTTCATTTTTCTTAAATATGGTTGTGCATTCTGCCGTGTTAAAAATTCAAGTTGTTCAAACAAGCCCATCTTCCTAAGCAATCCACAACATATGGTGCAACTGATATCCCCTTCATTTTGTTTTTTTACTATTGCACTAATCATGTGTGATGTTTTCCAGCAGTTACTGTAAACATGCTTCTAGAGTGCAGATAAAGATATTTAATAGGATTGAGTCAAGAACTAATGATTGCAGTCTCCACTAGAAACATCCCCACAGGAAAGGGATTTGCAATTACTTGTTTAGATCTATTTATTTGATAGGAATAGTACTCAATTTGTATAATGCTACTTTGTTTTACCAGAATGTCAGGCAGAACTGAGTCAAATACTTTACAGAAGTCTAGCTTTTTTGTCAGTTAATCTTATCAGCCAATCTTGTAACCTCTTTGAAAGCACCGCTTGTTTGATAAAACCTGTTTCCCATAAAACTATACTGACCAACATCAACTATGCTACCATTCTGGAACTCTCCACTGACTATATCCCAGGTCAACCTTTCCAAAATTTTGATGAGACTGATATCACTCTAACTGGCATATAGTTTCATAGGTCTTTCCATTTACCTTTAACTACTGGCACAAAGATTTCTTTCTCCTTACTTCTATTCATCTGGAAACTTTCCAGTAGTAAAAGTCACATATAAAAACAAATAAATTAATATTAGTGATTCGGAGAACACTTGACCAGTTCTCTTATGTTGCTGAATATTAGTTACCTAGCACTGCAGATTTAAGAATGCTTAATTTATGTTTAACACGCTCTTACCTATTACTAGAATTGACAACTTTGTGAGATATGAAAAAAAAAAAATCCTACTTCTTCCCAAACAGAGTACTACTTTTTATTAAATACTTCTGCCTTGACTTAAATTATGATTGACCTTTCTTTTACTACTTGTCCTGAATACTGCTTATAGATTTGGTAATATTGATACATGGATAGAAAATCAGTGGTTTTCATTTCTTAACTCTCAATTTGTATTCACTGCTATCAACTTCACCGTTAACATACTGGTATTTTATTTTGAATTGCTTTTTTCATTTCTCTTAATCAAGATGGTTTTTACAAAAGAAGCTTCTTATGTCATTGCAGGATTGTGTTTCTTTCAGGTAAGTCCCAATTTTCATTTCATTTTTTAAGTTTTCCTCCCACTGAATTTTCATTATGACTGTTTTCAGGTTTTGGGAGAGAGGGGAGAAAGGGAATCAGCCTTAAGTATGTGCATTACTGGTTAGACCTAAAATTCCATCTATACATAACAAATGAAGTTAAAATGTTTACCTGTACCTATGTTAAGTTCAGAGATCAGTCCTTATCCATCAGAAAGAGGAATAAGAGTATTACCTTGAATTGGTAGCAATACTTTGTTAGAAAATCATCACCTGTAATTTTTTTTCCCGAACTCCACAAATATTTTACTATTAGAAGCAGGAGAACTCTTCAGCCTCCCACTTGGATTCCAGTCTATGTTCCCCTAATCTATTTAAAATTCTAATGATGATTTTCCAAGCTGCCATTGATGCCCATTAAAAACTCTTGAGAAATATTCACATTTCTACATCACAAGTGACAACTGGACAATAATAGCATACATATGCTACCAGGAAAGAAAGAACACTGAGGATAGATTAGAATAAGGCTGCAAAATTTTTGATTCCTAAAGAGTCAAGGCCTTTGTCAGAACAACACCCACACAATGCAAAATAAGTCTGTAGACTAGTTGGCTCACTTGCCACATGCTGGCAACAAACATATGGAAGCTATTTAATATCATTAATCATGCATCCCTCGAGTAGATTTCCCCCTACCAATATACACAACCTATGAAACCAGATACCTTTCATTCATCTCTTCAAGCCACCAAAATAGCTGGAAAGAACATCTAATCTTGATCTTACCACAGCTCCTGGGGCTCTTGAAGATGGAACTCTGCAAACCATGCACAACAGCTTTTTTATAAAGCAGAAAAAAATCTTAACCATCAGCCAACAAATTTGCTTTAGCATCCTGGAACTTGACACTTCAACGGTATAGTTAACTGTTTCTGGAATTAATATTTTATTTAAAAATTCTGAAGCCAGAATAATGAGATCACAGAAAGAGAACAAGGAATCATTTTGTCACCCAGACCTAGGTCTGAACCTATTCAAACTTCCAGAGACTTGAATAAAGTCAGGATTTTAACCCCAAATGTTCGTCAGAAACATCCTTTATGCATGCATACATGTTCTCCACATCAGATTAAGCTTCAGATGTTTATTTCTTCATAGTCATTGAACAGGAGAACAACTGCCTTCCAACTTGGTTCTGTTAGGCCCCATAACACAACTTTTTTATTCATCCAGCAGAAGTCACAACAGAATATAAGTTAGTTCTGTGCAGTATAAGGCTGGGGAAGGGGCACACAGAGCCAGGGGAGCAGAGGGAAGAGGTGTACAGTGTGCTGGGGCAAGCTGCTGGGCCTCTGAGCCAGACCTGGGCTGGAAGCTGAAGCCAGAGCCACCACTACTGCCTGGCTGAGCCAGGGGCTCCACACCCCTAGCAGAGCCAGAGCCAGAGCCAGAGCCAGAGCCAGAGCCAGAGCAGCTGCAAAGGTAAGAGGCAGGGGGTGGGCAGGTACAAGACGGGATATGAACAGTGCATGCCCCTGGTGGCTGGGGGGGGGCACCGCTGTGCTGGAGGCAATAAACGCAGAGCTCCTGCATACGCCACCAACACTGTCAGCAGCTGGGGGGGGGGGGGGCAGGACCTGACCAGGAGCGGCAACCACCCGCGGCAATAGTAGACTGCCTGCAGACACCGCCAGCGGTATCAGTGCAAGGGTGGTGAACAGTGACCACCTGTAGTGGTGCCTTTTTGCAAGGGGTGCACCACTATGCTCAGGGGCTACACATGCACCCCCTACGTGTCACCTCTGAGAGGGGATATATTAGTAATCAATGGCTTAATGTCTAGTTGGCAGCTGGCATCAAGTGGAGGGCCCCAGGGGTCAGTCCTGGGGCCAGTTTTGTTCTATAAATGACCTGAAAGATGGCATAGACTGCATCCTCTGCAAGTTTGCAGATGACACCAAGCTGGAGGGAGTAGTAGATATACTGGAGCGTAGAGCTAGGATTCAGAGTGATCTAGACAAATTGGAGGATTGGGCCAAAAGGAATCCCATGAGGTTCAACAAGGACAAGTGCAAAGTCCTGCACTTAGGATGGAACAATCCCATGCACCGGTACAGGCTGGAGGCTGACTCACTTGGCAGCAGCTCTGCAGAAAAGGCCCTGGGGGTTACAGTGGACAATAAGCTGAATATGAGCCAGCAGTGTGCCCTTGTTGCCAAAAAGACTAACAGCAAAATGGGCTGCATTGATAGATGTGTTGCCAGAAGGTCAAGGTAAGTGATTATTTCCCTCTATTCAGCACAGGTGAGGCCACATCTGGAGTACTGTGTTTAGTTTTGGATCCCCCACTTCAAAAAGGATGTGGACAAATTGGAGAGTCCAGTGGACGGCAACAAAAATGGTGAGGGGGCTGAAGGACATGATTTATGAGGAAAGGCTGGGAGAACTGGGCTTATTTAGTCTAAAGAAAAGGAGACTTAATAGCAGCCTTCAACTACCTGAAAGGGGGTTTGAAAAAGGATGGAGCTAGTCTGTTTTAAGTGGTGGCAGACAACAGAGCAAGGAGCAACGGTCTCAAGTTGCAGCAAGGGAAGTTGAGATTAGATATTAGGAAGAATTTTCTCACTAGAAGAGTAGTAAAACACTGGAACAGGTTACCCACAGAGGTGGTAGAAGCTCCATTCTTGGAGGTTCTCAAAACCCAGCTAGACAAAGCTTTGGCTGGGATGCTCTAGTTGGAGGAGGCCCTGCTTTGAGCAGAGGGTTGGATTAGATGATTTCCTGAGGTCCCTTCCAACCCTAACTTTCTGTGTTTCTATGATTCTAAATGGAAGTGGGGGTAAGGCATTGGGGGGGTGGAGGCAGCCAGCAGGAAGGCAGGCATAAGGGGAGCAGGGGGAGACAAGTGGTGTGGGGCAGGCTGCATGCCCTCCTCCCCCCACCCCACTTTTCCTGTAACGCTGGTGGTGGTGGGGTGAATTTAAGAGGACACTCCAATAACTAGATTCTAGACATGAAGAATTAAAACAATTTTTTCCATGTCTAGAATCTAATAACTGTGGGAGGGGGTGGTGGTCTTAAATTTGCAGTCTTGGGCTTGGTAAATACAGAATAATTCTTTATGTTTCATTTTTGTGTAACCTGATAATTGAGGGTCTGGGTAGCTAAGAAGGGAAGAGAAGGGAAGCTACTCCTGTTCCCAGTGCTTTCTATGCATTTTATTCAACATCTATTTCCTGTAAATATGCAGTGAGGGCCAGAACAAAGTACCATTTCCTACACAATACTGTTCATCTCACAGAGCCAGACACTCTTGGCTTTACCTAGCCCATGGATTAGTGGTTATGTTAAAGATACTGAGAAGGGCCTAGAACTAGAAGAACTGGAGCCTCCTACTCCCTTGAGAAGTTCATGAACCACTAAGCTACTGGACTAAAAAAGAAGGCAGGCCCTCAGTTGTCAAACAGTTGCTTGTTGCAATTTATCTGCAACTACCTTCCAGAGACTTTGATTGAGGAAGCCCATAAACCTGTTTGAGCAGAACTGGAACAGAGCATAAAGCCCCTACAGATGTTATATTTGCTGCATATCGTATGCAAACGTTGCATGACAAATCATAACATGCCAACTGGCCACACAATATAGCAGGATACTTCTGCACCACAAAGATGTTTCTACTTCAACAGCCAACTTCTTTGTGGCTGATTCACCAATTTTATGCAAGGATAAACCTGGCACATTATAATTTGTTGTGCAATACTGTACATAACATGTGACAAAAGTAACATCAGTCATGGGTCTAAGTGGTTAAACCACGGGGTTGACTCAGAAGGACAGTGAGTTGTAGAGAGGACAGTAGGATCTAAGGCATACAAAAAACTAGAACTCTTGGTTCCAAAATGATACCTTTTATTAGACCAACTGGAAAATGGAAAGAAAACTGTCCTTTTCTGCAAGCTTTTGGGATCAAAGTCCCTTTGTCAGGCTCTGGAAAAAGTACACCCCTGAAAAGTAGGATCTAAGGGCATTTATACACATGCTGCAGGAGGCAGGGTGCTTTAATTAGAATGGCTCCCAGACACCCCCTAATAAAAGGCCCCGGATCACAACTGC
>NW_005842424.1:387534-389620 GCF_000455745.1 Alligator sinensis
TGCATCAGCATCCCTGTGCTTAAAATGGCAGCGAGGGCACTTCAACTAAAGCTTGTCTAACGAGCTTTAGTTAAAGCACCCCACTGCCATTTTTCCATGCAGGGACACTGATACACATGATGCTGGAGTCTACTGGAGCACGGTAATTACCACACTTCAGCAGACTCAATTAATCGAGTCTGCCCCAACGCACTGTAATTACAACACATCAGAGCAGCCTTAGTGCACATGTATAGGTGCCCTAACATTCTACACAAGCAGCCCTAAACATTATTTTTATGGTTAACTTCAGCTTTGGACGCGTTATTTACCCACCTAACAGGAAGTGAAACTTGGATTTTTGTTTTAGATTACATTTATACTTACAGTAAACTTGCTCTGGCTAACAAAAGCTTTAAGAGAAAACTATGAACCTATCCAGACAACTTGACTGAACTAATCTCACCTAGATAAGAGCAAATTCTAATGGAAAGCAGGGCAACTCCTACAGTTCTCTTCTCTAGAGTGGGTCCCTAGGATACATCTATACCACCTTCAAAGCAATCCCAAGAGTGTCAGTGAGAAATAAGCCATACTTACCTATGCCCAGTACATATACATGCAAGCCCATAAATTACGTAGCACAGATGCCTCAGAAATAGTCCTAAGCACAAGTCCCAGCACCATACTCAGGCTGTTTTAAGAAGGTCTAAGTGTGGCACTATGGCATATGCTCAGGGCCACTCCTGAGCCATGTATGTGACACAGTTTGTGGGCTTGGGTGCACACAGGGCAGCAACTATGCTCACTGTTAAAGCAGCACAGAAATAACATTAAACCCTAGTAACCTTCAACCTTCAGTTTACAAGACTGCTAGCATTGTCCCTTTTTAGCTGAGCAGCTAAACAAAATGTGGGCCCTGTTAATTATTCCAGTAAGGTGTAGTGATTGGTAGCAGAATCAGGTTTCTTTCATGTACTTCTATTTACAAGAATGCAATCAAATCTTTTCCAAGCACAGGAAAAAAAAATCCAAACCACCAGAGCCTCCTTGCTCACAGCTCTAAAACTCTTCCAACCTACTCCCAAGCCCACAAGACCACTCTCTAGGGGTATCCCAGGGTTACACACAATGCCCTTCAGACTACTTCCACACTTCCTCCTTCCATCTCGGCTTGTGCACCAGCTCACTCTTACTCCACCTGAGCTTCCATCCATCCACTGGCACCTTCTCTTTGTTCCCAAAATAATACCTAGGAACAGCTACTTCACTGGCATTTCCCTTTCTGAGTGCCTGTGGCAGAAACACGTGCTTCACCTTCTCTTGCTGCAATCTCCAATGAAGAATGGAGTGAAACACCATGCTCCTTGTCAAGAAAAAACATGAGCTTTACTTCAGCACTGCCTGGTCTGGCAGCCCCTCTTCATGAGGCCAGCTCTGGTCACTGGGTTTCTGCAGCTGCACCACGGAAGCCCCCAAACTAAGCACAGACAGTCAAGAAGCCTGAGGCTGAATCAATTCAACTTTGCGGCTTAGTCTAAGCTGCGTAGGTTGAACTGATAAGCAGGCGAACAGACATTCACTTTTGATTCTGGAAATGCATCCACATGCCTGCAGTGTCCCAGGCCACAGGCTGGGGGGGCCTAAAGCATGCCTCCCTGCTCCACTGGAGCAGACAGCTTAGGCCAACGCTAGCCCGCCCACCCTGTGAGGTGGGGTTTGTGAGGGAGGTGCAGAGCACCCCAGGATGCTGGGGGACCATGAGTTAACTTGAATCTGGATAACAACAAGGATCCAACACTCGCACGAAGTGCTGGAATGAAGCAGAGCTTCTCGGCCCACCACAGACAAGCTCATCTGAAGGGCAAGGCATCAGGAGGATGCTAGAGCCAGGGCTCCTCCCCCCCCCCCCCCCGGGCGGCGCGTGTTGTAGTACCCGCCCCCCCCCCCCCCCCCCGGGGGACGGATTGTATCTGATCTCATTGCTTAGCAGCGGGGACACGAGAAGCGATGGGCTAGAATTAACCCTCTGCGCTCCCCAGCCGGGAATTAGGGGGTCCTGCTTATGCCCCTCACGAGAAGTAGCTAATCACTGCTGAGCGCGAAG
>NW_005842424.1:390177-394861 GCF_000455745.1 Alligator sinensis
TTGTCGCGTGCTGGGGGGGACTGGGGGGACCCGGCCGGGTCTGCATCGGCCAGCAGAAGCGATGGCGGAGCCGTGTGCTGCTCGGGACGGGACGAGCCTGCGCCGGTCAGTCCCGAGCGGCACACGGCTCCGCCACCGCTTCTGCTAGGCCGATGCAGACCTGGCCGGCCTCCTCCTATCCCCAGCAGCACATGGGAAGCTGGCTTCAGCTGCATGCTGCTTTTCCTGGCCGGTGCAGACCCGGTTCTGCCCAGGCGGGTCCTGCAGCACCATGTCAACCCGGGCATGGCCCTGGCAGGCCAGGCAGGCCCCAGGTTAAGCCCGGCCTGGCCCCTGACTTCTCCAGCACCAGGTCAAACCGGTTGTAGCCAAACGGCTCCTGCAGCACCGTATCAACCTGGGCACGCATGCCATGTCAACCAGCACCATGTCAACCTCTGCAACTTCACTGGTGTCAAAGGTCACGTGACATCACTTCTTGATATGATACCACTTCCTGTGATGTCTTTGAATCTGGCTGGCCGGCCCACTGGGTGATAAAAAGTTTGTGATCGGCCTCACATTCAAAAACCCCTGATCTAGGCTATGAATGGGCTGGACCCGCTATCGCTCCCTGCTCGGCCCTCAGGATTTGAATGAGTCCCCCTGCTGCAGGCTGCTGCCTGGGGGAAGCTCCACCTTACACCAGCGGGGCTCAGGCCTTTTACACTGGAGGCTTCCCCGTCTGTTGTTCCCCCCCCTGCCCAATCAGGCTTGGGAACTGAGCAGCCCCCAGTTCAAAAAGGAACTGGTTGAGTGCAGTGCTTACCTCCTGGGACAGGCTGGGCACTGGGTGGGGGGAGGAAGGGGAGCAGCCAGGTAGGGACTGAGCCTGAATCTGAGCCTGCAATTTTATCTTATCACCTCACACCTTGCAGCACTCTTCAAAGGACCTCACAGCACCCCTGGGTGCCCCATCCCCCTGGTTGAGAATCACCGTACTGCATTTGAGACCATCCTCAGGACACTTGACAATGTGGGCCTCTGCACCTTGAGGCTCGCTAGTTCTAGCTGAGTGCTCTTTGAGAGTCTCAAAGTGACACCACTTGAGGCACAAGTTAATCCAAGCCCACAGAACAGGACAGCTGGAGACATTCAAGATACAGATGGAATATGTAATTCGTTTTGCTTATTGTATAAAAAGATTTGGAAAGCAGAGGAATTTTGTAGTGGCCTGGGGGGAGTCTGTGTGGTGGTGTGCTGAGTGCCTTGTCACAAGTACAAATGCCTTAGGTCCTGGTCTGATGTACTTGTTAGGCCAAAATGTGTTAGGGCTGTGCTTGTAGACAATAAAACTGGCCAAATCTTTGCCACCGAACTAAGCCTGTGGTCTTTCTTTAAGGCAAGATTAGTGTTGAGATCTCCTGGCTGTGACTTGCAGACACTGCAGTTCCTGAGACTTCAATACTGAGAACACATCAATAACACCCACGAGGATGACAGCAACAGCGACACCAATAACCCCAGACAACACTGATTTCTAACACTATATTTCATTTTCTTGCTTAACATTCACGAAGCTTTTGATACATTTTGTGAAACTAAGGGAATTCCCAGCCTTAAACCTACTTAGAAAATTATTTAAGACCATTAGAATCATTGATAAAAACTGTTAACAGTAAAAACCATTATAGTGATGTAACTCTAGCAAATTGCATAAAACTTCAACTAGAACAACAAATTGCAAGAGGGAAGACTTTGGGGGAGGCACCAGAACATGCATCTACCCTGCATGTCTATAAATAGTTTTTAATGATGAATCAATTTAGTTGTATGACTGTTATTACCCAGAACACTTTACATGAAACATGATGGAAATCATCAGTTTAGTAAAATTCACAGTAAAGAAGAAAGTGTGATTAAAAAGAACTGAAAGCAGCAATGAAAAACAAATATAAAGCAGCTAGGGAATTCAGATATTCAAGAATGCTAGTATTCAAGCCAAAAACCCTTGTACAAGCATGCACATTAGAATAAAACTTGTGGGCAGAGCTGAACATGCAAGGTAATAGATATGGAAAAGTTTGTGTTTTTGGGTTTTTTTGTGTTTTTGTTTTTTGTGGAAAAACAAAACCAGTTTTGTTTTTCCAAGGGAAAAATAAGAATGAGAATATTATAATGTGCTACAGTAGTTCATCCCAGCTTCTAAAGCAAAAGGTCCTAGCATTACACAGAAGTCAGGATCTAACAAAGAAGACAAGAACAAGAGGTGTGCTTGAGAGACCAGGCTATGGACAAAGTCTGTAGTCAGATGCCAAGTCAAGTCTACAGCAAGAGACTGGAATGCAGGAGAGACAAAGCAGGGCCTGGTGTCAAGGACCAGAAACCAAGGGATCCTGGCAGGAAGCAAGGCAAGGCGATGCTAACAGGCCTGGAGCACTTACAGACAGAAATCTCAGTATGGTGTGTACTAAAGGGCAGGTGCTAGAGCAGTCCCTTAAATGCGGAACTGGAGCCCTAGAGTTAGCTAAAAAAAGGTTGTCTTGCAACCCACCAATGATAGCTAGCTTGTTAAATTGAGGAACAGAGATTTAACTATTAGAAGAAAATAAGTGACACTTGCCAGTTAACTTGAATCTGGATAACAACAAGGATCCAACACTCGCACAAAGTGCTGGAATGAAGCGGAGCTTCTCGGCCCACCACAGACAAGCTCATCTGGAGGGCAAGGCATCAGGAGGATGCTAGAGCCAGGGCTCTTTCACCCTGTGAAGAAGCAGAGTGAATTAGCCCACGTGGAGGTCTGTGCTGTTGCAGGTAGGTTGCTTCCAGAGCTAACTTTTGAAGCTAGATCAGGTATCTGTACCCTATGCTATGTGCAACCTAAACATACTACTGATATATTCTGTGGGTAAGAAAAAAAAGTCCCTTCAGATAAACTGAGGATCCATATTGACCCCGAATTACTGAACAGAGCATTGAAAAGATGTCTGTCACTACTCATTATCAAAAGATTGTGGATGTATTACCCTATTTGCACAGGATAAAAGCATTGCTTGTTTTGCCATTAAGAATTAGTCTTGGCTTATTAAGATAACTGAACAATCCAACCACTTAACATCTACCACATCTTTGGGCAGGAATACCTGTAAGTAGCAGCCTGACCCTTGAGATGTTTCAGTAGAGAGACTAAGATGGGTACAGAAGGGAGATCCAGGCACGAATGTTATATGTAGTGATAGTCTCATTGTAGAAGGAGGTGACAATCCATGACAATGGAATGAAGCTGTGTCAACAGCTAAACAGGTGGTGGGAGTGGAATATTAAGCTTAAAAGAGACAAGATGAAGTTCAGGAGAACTGAGGTCCTCTACTTACAATATCGGTTGACTTCTGAAGGACTGCAGCCAGACCCTGAGAAACAGATCCATTAAGTAATTGCCCAGACCAAAGATTGTGAAGAGAGTCCAGCGATTTATAAGGAAAGACAGCTATCTTTTCAAATTCTGTGCGCATCTATTAGTGAATCCTTGAGACATTTAGGACAAAATGATGCACTAGAGAAAGTGGTCAGTGGCCTGAGAGTAGGTATTTGAATGAGTTAAGAAAACCATGAACAAGTAAAGTCTGGAAGAGGATGTACTCACATAGAAAAAGAATTACTGGTCGTGGTCTTTAGAATGGACTGATTGTATCAGCAAGCACAAGGTGGATGTAAAATCTGATCACATGCCATTCCTTACTGCTGAGTGCATGTTATTGAAACTCCAATCACGCACAATGAGGATAATCTACTGGTGAGAAAAATCACCGCTAAGAAATTCTAGGACATAGGGCATATTAGCACACTCATTAGAGTATTGGACATATCTAAAGACAACCATGGAGTAGTGGCAGACTCAGACAGACAGGACCATAGCTAGGACCAGGAGATAAAAAGCCTCAAGGCACATCCGCTAGGGCTATGTGAAGCTTCGGTAGTCGATTCGATTCGGAGGAGATTTGGCCCAATTCTATGGCCAAATCTCCAAATCCAAATTGAATTGGGAGACCCATTAAAAGCTCCAAATCGAATCGGAAGCCTCATTACCAATCCCTCCCTCGCTGTGGGGGTGTTGATGTGCCCCGCACCACGCCCCTTCCCCCCTTCGCCCACCTCAACAGACTTACCAGCTGAAGGCAGCTGTGTCCAGCATCCTTGAGGACTGCTGCCTGTTTAGTCTATGGCTGAATCTTCGGATCCAAATAAGCCAGATTGAATTGAGACAGTGATTCAAATCACCAAATCGAATCACTGTCCCTCTGAATTGGCCGTATCCAAATCCGAATCGAATACTTGCTGCTTTGCACAGGCCTAATGTCCACATAACCACATTTGTGTGGTACTGCAGGCAGGATAATCCTAGGGGCTCCTAAACAAATGTAAATTTTTTTTTTTTAAATACCAGCACTTTACTTTCGGCTTGGCATGCCCCCACACTGAGTGCAGCCTATGGCCAGAAGAGGCACTGCATCAGTTTGACCTGGCTCGCCCAACATCTGTATAAATCACATACTTCAGCAGGGCTTTTTGGTATTTTTATCAAATAGCTGATTCAATCCGCTCATCACCCACAGATCAAGTTTTGTACAAGACACTACAGACTTTCTACGGAAACTTAAAAACATAGACCACCTTCCCAGCAACACACTCCTAGCCACCATGG
>NW_005842424.1:395525-420762 GCF_000455745.1 Alligator sinensis
TTCTTAAAAAGGTCTTCCCAGAGCCACCCATCCTAGCCTTCAAACAAGCACCAAACCTCGCCAACCTCATCACCAGAAGCAAACTTCCTCAAGCCCAGAACACACCAAATGGATCCAGACCGTGCCATGACAAGAAATGCAAAACCTGCCAACACATCTCCACCACCCCCACAATTACTACACCCCACAACAGAGCCATCAGCATCCCTCCATCTTACAGCTGCACCTCCAGAAATGTAATATACCTCATCCAATGCACCAAATGCCCTGATGGAAAATACGTAGGAGAGACCAAACAACAATTGCGCACCAGAATGAACGCACACCGGAAATCTATCAAAGACAGAAATACCCAATTACCGGTGGGGGCACATTTCTCACAAGAAAACCACTCTCTCTTCAATCTCTCAGTCCTGATCCTCAAAGGAAACTTACACAACACTTCCCAGAGATGAGCCAATGAACTCCACTTCATCAGCCTCCTGGACACTAAAAAACATGGACTAAATAAGGACATTAGATTTATGACAGATTATAACCTGCCTGGGTCCATGAGAGTGTCTTTGTGAGCTGTGTTGAGTAGCTCTTTGATGTGTTGATCAGGTAGAATTCCTTCCCTGGAGGTGTCAGATGGCAGGCAGGGAGGTAAAAGAACTTCCTTGTTGTTCTGTAATGATGTTTAAAATCCAAAATTGGCTAAAATTCAGCATCTTCCATGTTTCAGGGGTGTACTTGGTAGCCGTGTTGGTCTGAGACAAAAAGACATACAAAAAACTAGAACTCTTGGTTCCAAAATGGATACCTTTTATTCAACACAGCTCACAAAGACACTCTTATGGACCCAGAGGGACACCCTTCCATCTTCAGCTCCCTCTGTGCAAAAATGAAGTTTATTTCCTACCTATGGGCATTTTTACCATCTTGTACCATCTACACTTTTCCCAGAGCCTGACGAAGGGACTTTGATCCCGAAATTGCAGAAAAGGACAATTTTCTTGCCATTTTCCAGTTGGTCTAATAAAAGGTATCATTTTGGAACCAAGAGTTCTAGTTTTTTGTATGGTATAGACATGCACTCAGCCATCAGCAGGCCTGCCAGGATCAAGGTATATTAGCAATATAGAGGACCAAATTGATGCCACTTAACAGAACCAAGGTAGAAAAAGGGTGGATAGCCCTGGGCTCCATGCCCCCTTCTCCCATCCCTGCCCCACAAGCAGCGTCAGTGGTTCATAGCCTCCCTAGGCTCTCCCCCACCATATAACTGTGGGAGAGGCCGTTACAAGGCCCACAGACCACCATTTCAACAGCCCTGTTGCATATTATAAATAATATCAAGGGTTATTTTGTACATTTTATGATGAAAAATGGTTTTGGACAAACGACCAAGAGAACAGGAGATTGTGAATGGGTACAGAAGTTTGGGTTCATGAGTAGAACCCAGATGTCTGCAACATTGTGGGGATAAGAAAAAGCTCTGCGGTTCTGAGGGGAGAGGAACAAGATGCTGCTAGCTGACTGAGAGAGCATCATTTTACTACCAAGGTTAACATGACCTAGTCTTACACTTGCTCTGATTAAAATAAAGAATCAGTGGTTCTTTCAAGGCGGCACAGGGAACCCTTCAAGATTAAAGTGTACCCCACTTCCACCATGAATTTAGAAAGGTCTACCAATAGTAGTGCCCCAGAAGAAAATAACTGCCTTTAAAAATTCATTTTCATCTAACACTAAAATGCTTTAACCATTGTTGCATGGTTATTGAGTGGTGTCAGTACATAGGAGAACTAAATTTGCTTTGGTGCCTTGATATAGCAGTAGAACGCATAGGCCTGCATTGCAGCAGTTAGTGATGTAAACAAGAGAAGAAAATGTGGAGGCTACATAATTCTTGTTTTTTGTTTCAGGTAACACAATGTACTAGAAGGCTTGCTACAAAGGTTCGTTTTACTGCTTACAGTAAAATCATCAAAAAATTGGGTATGATGGGCACTAGGTGTACTCATTAAATGTGTAAGGCTATTGGGTTATTTCCATTGCAAGCAGGCCACCTGCAAGGAGAGAACTAGGCTCATTCTCTAAAAGTGAAGGCAAGAATCCAGTTCGTTGGGTTTAATTATTTTTAATTTAGAAGAAAATTGATTAGATTTGCTGCAGGCCATGCATTTGCAGATTGTTGCTGAATCAAAAAGGGAATTCAAAGGAAATTATTCCTTTAGTTCACATTTGAAAAAAGATGTACATGTCTAATAAAAGGTTTGAACATCAGATCTTTCCATGGGCAACGCCTTCCAGAAAAGAATGTGTGTGTGTGTATAAATAAATACATACCTTATTATTGTCACTCCAATCAAAGATTTGGCCCTGTATAATATATTATACTATCCTGAAAAGAATAAATGTTGGTACTACAACAGAAACATAAGATAAGGTACAAAGGGAAAATAAAACTATCTGACATTAGCATTTTGCCTCTTATAATCATTTTACAAAAAGAAAATGACCAAATGGTGAAAAGGATGGTGTCAGTAAGAACACAAATTTCATTAAGGTGCTCTTGAAATTCACAAAACTGTTCTGTGAAAATGTGTGTCTGAAAGAGGTAGAAAGATCAGAGAAGGTGATAAAGAAACACCAGATACAGACACAGACCCACTGGTATCATGGTCCTAAGAAAAAGCAAAGGGTTTCTTTGCTTAAGTTCCATGAGTCTTGCAGTTGGCATTTTCCCCGCCTCACCCCTGAAATTGCCTCCCAATGTCTGAGTCTTCCTGTGCTTTAGGGAAACTGGACTTTGTATATTTTCTATAAATGAAAAGAATTGCATCAAATAATACCTGACTCTATCAATATTTCCTCATAGCAGAAACATCTTGCGTGGTATCAAACTAGCTTTACTACCTGGGTCAAAAGAGTAACCCTCATCACCAGGGATCTGGGTTTTCTATTTGCCACAGAAAAATGTGGATTTTCTCCTTTAAAGGAAAAAAATGTAGGAAACTGTGGGTTTCCCCTTGTAGGCTGGCAGAGTTCCAGCCTGCAGGGGCCTGCTTGGGGCTTGTGGGGGAATCAACACCCCCACAGCGAGGGAGGGATTGGTAATGAGGCTTCCGATTCGATTTGGAGCTTTTAATGGGAGTGGGAGGATGGCAATCACAGGCAGGGGGCGCCACATGCATGCGTGCATGCACACACGCATGTGGCAGCCAAGCAAAGTGTTAGAGGGCAGTTCCCACAGCTCCCTCCAGGTATGTCTATGGGGGGGCACAGGCAAGGCAACGGGGAGGACATAGGTGGGCACATACCCAACCAAATTTCTATGCCCACAGCAGGGCACAAAGCTACAGCCTGGCCAAACCAACATGGGCAGGAGCTACCTCTGCAGCTCAGCAGGTGGGACCTGGTGCGGGAGGGCAAGACTGGTTGCTACTGCAGCTGCCACCATTGCCACTGGGACTCCCACACCAGCTACACTGCAAGTAACGCAAGGAGTAATGAGCTGGGAGTGGGGCGTGCGCTGTCCCTGGAGGGGAGGTAGGGTGGGGGAAAGCATGGGTGGCCTAAGGGGAGTGGCAGTTGTGACTGCAGCTGGGCCATGGCAGTGGGGTAGAGCCACTGCTGGCGCAGGGGCCCCAGCAGCAGCAGAAACAAGTCTCACTTCCCTGCCCCACCTCCCACGCTGGTCCCACCTGCTAGGCTGTGGAAGTGGCTCCCACTAATGCTGGTCTGGCCAGGCTGCAGCCCCATGCCCACTGTGGGTGCACAGATCTGGGGGAATGTATGCCTCCCCCACTTCACCCCAATGCATTGCGTATGGTTGGGCACCTCCCCTGCCCCACGCACGGGGAGGCTGTGGGCAGTGGGTTGGGAGTGAAGGGCACCAGCAGGGCTGCGAAGGGTGAAGGGCTGTGTGTCAGAAGTGAGGAACACCAGCAGGGATGGGGAGCTGCGGGTTGGGAGTGAGGGGCACTGGCAAGGCTGAGGGGTTCTGGCTTGGGAGTGAGGAGCACCAGCATATCAGGGCTGCTCAGAGCAGGCGGGGACAGCGGCAGCTGGACCTGTGTCCTGGTGAGTGAAGCAGGTAGGGGGCGTCTGATGTTCTATGATAAAACAAACAACAAAATCAAATGTCAAAATATATAGGTATTTAGAATGTATTTTATTATAATGATTGGGACACTGGTAGATTTCCAAATATTTAAAACATTGTAAATATATCAAAACATTGTGTTCAACTGATACTGGTGTTTCAGTTTCATCATGGAAAAACAGAGATTTGTTTTGTTTAAATCAGAGAATTTTGGATATTTTTTAATCAAAGAATTTTGGATTTTTAAACAAAACCAGGATACTTCATCACCTACCTTATGGTGCATCTTCATTTACCAAAATGATCTGGTCACGGTCCAGTGACTTAGAGGCAACTTTTAATTACTGGTATAAAATTAGGGAACAAAACTTAAACATGCAGGACATAGTTTTCTTCTTGGACTGAGTATTTCCAATTAAGCAAAGGCAAATCCATTCTCATTTTCCATTAAACAGACAAAAATTCTTACATTTCTTAAGACCAGCATTTCCCAAACCTCAGTTGTTGGACAACTTGTATTCTGTGGATTACCACATTACTGGCTCTGGTTTCTAGCCATTTCTAAGTATGTCAAACGTGTTACTGGAAAAAAGTAGTTCAGAGACCTGGAAAAGCAGCTAAAAAGAGAGAGCTAGACTGACCTCTCCACTTGACCCACCACTTACATAAGATGAAAAAACTAGAACTACTGCCATAGTTTTGGGCAGGCAGCCTACCAATAGGAATGACCAGGAGACAACAACACAGTATGCCTAGAAGAGATAAGGAAGAGGAGGACTAGGTTTCAAAGAGGTATCTCAGGAGAGAAGAAACCCAGGTGCAGAAAATCACTGTTCAATCTAAGACGAAAAAAGCCAGCATTTACCACATTGAGCTGTGCTAAAAAGAAACATATATTAAGAAACATTTTCCTATTACACTTTTGTTGTAAACAGCAATGGTAATTACCGTAAAATGCTATGTAATTGTGATTGAGAATTGTGCTCTATGCTATGAAAATGCTTGAGGATGTCTGCTCTCTAATCCACATAATCATCTCTGCAGAATATTCCTTGAAATAAATTCTGCAAGATCATAAATATAGACTATCTCTAGCCCAGCACAGTCCCCTTCTACCTGGGATGGATTCAGTCATTATTAGCTCCCTGGTTATACTCCCATGTGCTTTTCAAAATACTTCTCTATTTTGGTGATGAAACCTTTGAAATATTTGTTGATTAATATTCCTTCATCTCTCTATCCTAGTCACTACTTAGAGTATATGCATATTTAGCTCTCTGTTTATGCCTTAATTAAAACATTTCTAACAGATTTCATCTTTTAAAATGTGTGAGACGCATCACAGGCAGACTGAAGGATATATCTGAAGATTAGATTTATTGAAATAAATAATACAGTCACTAACAGTTACAAAACAAAAAAAATACCCAGACAAGACAAGGGGTCTGTTTACATTACAGGTAGCGGATTTAACATTCATCTACAAAAACTATGATTTATAAGAAAAGGAGAAAGAGTGACTATGAAGGGTGGGATCCCAAATGTGTGACATGTCCTATACATTCATAACAGTAAAGATGTATTTTAACATAAATAAGTATATAACTGTATACATCGGTTTGGCTGCATATCTCAGAATTCATCCATTAAGAATTAGTCCAGTGTCAGAGGGGTTTCAGTAAGGAGGCAGAGCCTATTAGCATTAGCAGTGGTTATGCAAACATGCTAAAGAAGAACGACTACTCTTAATCCTGCTTGTACTCACAATAACGTCAGTGGTACTTGTATCATTAAGGGATGTAGATACTAAAATACCAATAAACAAAAAACAGCAAAATAAAACCAAGTGGGGACACTCTGTCTTAGAAAAATATTAAGATTTTCTTTTAAAATGCTCCTAGAAAAAAAAGCTAAAACAAGTGCTAAAATCAGGCATAAGAGTAGTTGTTCACTTTTTCACCACAGTAAATGCAAATCAATATGAACTGAATATACATATTCAGTTCATATACATATATTAATTAATATACATATTAATGAATATATATCATTAATAGGTAGGTATTTATCTGAAAAGCAAACTTTTACTTATCTTTTAAACTGATTTGGTACATGGGGAGCTGAGGTAGTATGTATTTTGGAGAATATATATTTTTTTTAAATCATATAAAAGGTTGTGTACGACTTGGCAAGAAATAGTACCTCTTATTGAGGTTGCACAGTGTTTTGTTTCAGGCTAAAAAAAATTCCCATTTTGTTTTGTAAATAGATTTTACAGTCTTCCCCTTGTAAACGGTGCTTACAGTATTTATTGTATAGCAAACAAATCTAGGAATAACTTGTATTCTGTGGTCTCCTCAGTTAAGGGATGTTTTTATCTTCTATTCACATTCCACTTTCAAGTATTAGGGCTATTGAGATTTCCTACCTCTTGCTGACAAAACAGGCCGCCTCTGCAGGCAGGACCAGTACCAATTTTTAATGAGCCCACAAGAGGGCTCTGCAAATAGTGGTCACCGTCCCCAGAAATTTTCTATGTACAGTCTCTTAGTCCATTGTTAGGGTTTGAATCATAGATTGGCAATACAGCTTGCAGGCTCAAACAGAATGCTAAACCTGCTCAATAACCTCTTCATTAAAGGCAAGTTTAAAGATAAAATCACAGACTTAATTCCCTAGAAAGGCAGTTCACCATTTCCCTGTGACGATCATACCAACAGTTTCACTGTTGGTATTAAAATAATAAAGTTGAAGTAGACAAATTTATTTGCTGAGACAAATAGTTCTCATTTACCCTGGCCTAAGTCCCAAGTAACTACTTATTTCACTAGACAATATGAAAATCTGCTCTTTCTTACTGTGGTGGAATTTCAGAATAACCTCAGTGATTTGGTTACTTTGGTTTCATATCAGGGTTAATGGGGTTCTGGTTCTGCAGTGAATGCTGTGCAGGTGAAGCACTGGGCCCGCAGAGTACTTACTGAAGGATGGTGACCATGAGCAGAATTTGACCAAGCCCCACCTTGTTTCATAAGCAATATTTCGTTTTTTAACATTTACAATGTTCCATGCTCCTTTTAAAGGTTTGCAGATTTCAGAGTGATGATGCCAAGATAAGTAATCAGATTAGACTAGCGAGAAGACTGGCTGCACAGAAGGAAATTCATATTTACAGAAGTGCAATCAGTTAGCAGTGGAAAATGCAGGAACACTGAAGCACTGTGTGAACCACTTCCTGACAAACAGTTTAAAGGCAGTTAATCTGAAAAAGGTTTTGGTTTCTTAGTTTTGTTTTTAGCAGCTAGAGTTACACTAGCTTAAACTACAAGGCACAATCATCCAATTTTTACTTTCAGTGATTTGTAACTTACCTAAAAAATCCTCCCACACCCTGCCATTACCAAGAAACATGTTGCAGGTAGCTAACCTGGAAGCAGGGGCTTCAACAGTAGGACTCAGTTCCACTGAAACCAATGGCAGTATTCAGCACCTTGCTAGACTAGGCACTTAATTAATGGATGCTTCTTCTATTTAATTCACCTTTGACTTCAGAAGGAGGAAAAACAGGTTTCCTAAGCATGTAATTTAGGTTATGGAAGTTAGCCTAGGGAAGAGAAGACTGACAGGGCATTTGATAATTGTCTTCAAATACCTAAAGAATGAGTACAGAGAAGATGGAGACGGGCCTTCCTCTGTGGCTGTAGCAGGCAGGACCAAGAACAATGGCCTCAAGCTTCAGCAGGGGAAATTTAGGCTGGAGATTAAGAGGAAATTTCTGACTATGAGGGTGGTCAAGCATTGGAACAGGTTACTAGAGAAGTTGTGGAATCGCCATCTGGACATTTTTCAACAGCAGGTTGGACAGACACTTGGCTGGGATGGTTTAGTCAGGGATGATCCTGCCTTGACGAGGGGGCTGGACAAGAAGACCTTGTGAGGTCCCTTCTAGCCCTTTCCCATGATCTTCAGTTACAGTAAAATACAATATTTATTCCAATCCAAGACAAGGTTTTTTCCCTATTCAGCATGGAGGGGGAGGGAAGCAATATCCTCGATTTAAGTACTGGAGCAGGTAAGTGTGGCTACTCAGCCTCCAAGCCAGAGATATTACTGCTGCTCCTGCCTTGTCAGGCTGAGGTGGCTTGTATGGTGGGAGAGGTGGCACATGGCAGAGGGAGTGTGGAGGAGACTGTCTGGGGTGGGGTGGAGTGCAGCAGACACTGTGCAATGTTGGGGGGAGTGGGGAAAGTATAGACAAGACTGTGCAGTGTGGGGGAAAGCACAGTGAGTGTAGTGAGGGGAGAGGTGCACAAGAGACACCCACCATGTGGTCTTCCCTGCACTCCCCTTCTCCCCCACACTGCTCAGTCTCCCCTGTGCATCCTCTCCACTGCTGCACAAGCCGTCCCAGCCTGGCAAGGCATCAACAAGGGAGATCTGACAGCACCCAGAGAACTACTGGGGCTCCAGCTCTAGCACTTATCCAGGGCTGGAAGTGCAGCCACTACTGTTGTCTGCATGGATATCTTTAAGAGTGTTATATATAAGTGTTTACACTGGCCCAGGGATTGCAGGAGGGAACAGCAGATCAGTAGGCTAAGAAGGCTCTCTGAATAAACAAGCGTTATCATTTCATAAGTTTAACTCCTTGGTCTTTTGAAAATACTACATTGCCTGGCTGGGCCAGAGCTGGAGTGAGAGCCACTATATAGGGTAAGTGGTGGCAGAGGGCCAAGTAGTAGGAGGAAGGAAGTGGGAGGAGACAACTGGGTGGGGGGCAGGTGTCATGGGGACAGGCACTGGGGGCAAGTGGCAGGATTGGGACAGGTAGCAGGGGCAGACACCAAAGAAGGGCAGCATGGAGTATGGAGCAGCAAGGACATAAGTAGTGGACAGCCTGGCTCCCTGGGACCGTACTGTTGCTTTCCCCATCATAGTAACGGGAAGGACATATTTAAGATGACCTTCCAATAATTAGATTCTCTACATGGAAAACTGTAACAATTTTTCGCATGTAGAGATTCTAATTACTGGGGGGTCATCTTAAATTCAAAGTCATCTTGGATTCAGGTAAAACAGCTAGAAACCTTGAATTATGTGGTTGAATATTGGAAGATTCTGATAGGAACCCTGAAGAAACAGATAATTGTCCTGGAACACTTATTTTAACAGAAAATACAAAAACAGATGATGCACTAAAGAAAACAATGGAGGTTTCAGAAAAACAAGCTGTTTCAACTTTTTCACATTTACAGTATAAAGATTCCTAAAGGTCAGCAAAGAAAAAAAATCCCTGAAAGTGACCCTGGTTTACATGCTATGTACACTTTCTAAGCAGTCTCTCCTGTGGAAGTATCTTTTTAACTCAGAGATGCTACAGTGTTTCAGGTAAAAAGGAGTGTAAACTGAATAGCTTCTGTGAGTTCAACTTTGTCTTGTCATCTTTACTCTGCTTTTCTTCTTCATACATTTCTGCTATTAGGTAATATCCTAATCTTGATATCAGCACAGTAAAAAGCTTGGCACTCCTCATAAAGTCAAACAGAATGGGATCCTTGTTAGCAAGTCATATAGTACTAATAAGCACTGTACTTGCCTTCTCTCCTTATATGGCATTTGGGCTAATGAAGCTTTCACAAATCCACCATATTCGATCTCCCCACTGTGGTAAAAGTCCCCATGGAAGAGAGCCCCACACTAGGTATGGGGAGAGGAATTTCTCTGGAGCTGGGGACTTTCCTTCACACACCTTGTTCCACTATCTTTCCACCTTGTTCCACTCTCTTTAAGGTTTTCTGACAGCTGCAACATTTGGCTCAATGAATAACATTCAATAATTATTTAATTGCCCTGCACCACAGCGCACAATGAATAATAAATACCTTTATTTTCACTGCCTAGGTTTTTTTTTACCAATATCAAATTAACCTCTCCTATAATCATACTTCTCTTAGATTCAGGTAGGTAGAGGTGAGGGTAACTTCTCACAGTTTCCTTTGCATCTTCCTACCAAGCAAAGTTGTTGTGGGAAGCAGATGTGACCTGTAAACTCTGCCACTCCCAAGAAAGCCCAGGCTACTCATGTGAATAAAGTTACTCATGAATCAATATTTGCTGAAATTCTGCCTTACTGGAAATTGCTCAGAAACCAACATCCTATTATGTATATATAAATGGGGGTCTCTTCTATTTTTATTTTGTTTGATTATATTGTCTATTAATTTTTTAAATAAGGACTTAAGCACTGGTACACATGATATAGGAAAGGAAATAATTTATTTTTTTTAATTTACGATCCAAAACAATGTTTTGGATAGTACAGTTTTTCCTCCCACCAAAGCTTTCAGTACTGTAACTGTTATCTGTAGTAGTACAACTGTAGTAATAGTGCAGTAGTACTGCAATTACTATCTGTGATTAACTCAGTACAGACCATATTGAAAAACATGCTCTCAAACTATCTTAAGAAATTAAATGTGTTTTCATAGTGACACAGGGTCTCTGCTTTGCAAATTACTGATGATTTTCTTCTTTGCCCCACTTCCTCATTAAAATGTTCTCTGTCAATATGTTCCAGTGGAATTAAAAAATGTGCCCTTATAGTCCAACCCAACTTTTAAGTCTAGTGGGACTGAATTGCAACAAGGACTTTGACACTATTCCCTGAGAGAGGCCCTAATAAATCGTATCTTTAAAAAAGATTTTTTGTTTTAATTTTATAATGTGTGTTATTCACTCCCTGTGATGGGTCAAGGCAACAGGTCTAAAAATATAGTTTTGTTTATGAAAGGCATGCCATGGATATCTCACAGAACTATTTAACATATTCAAGTTCCTAATTTCATATATTTTATACAAAAGGTTGTGTTGCATTGTTTCCTCCAATTCTTTCCTAATACATGGTATTAAGTAATGGAGAGGTTTTCCTTTCTCCTAGCAGACCATTTGTTGCTGTTAGTAAATAGTCTGGTTTTCAAGGCAGTCTTTAAGAAATGACACTTCTAAAACTGTGATTTTCTGGAGTTGTCTACTTTCCAGGCATCCTGATGAATATCTGGAAAAAAACAGTAGCAGGATGAATTATTTTATAAGATTTGTAAAAAAAACAAAACAAAAACCTTATAAGACAATATGAATATATCTGGGATCCTACCTCTCCCCTCCTCCCCCTTTCAGATATACCAATATCAATACTTCCTCTGATTTTTTTTTTAAACTCCTTGTTGATTTTTCTACCTTGGTGTTATAGCATTAAATCAGATCCATAGATACTCAAATACCAACAACTTGAAAACTATCAAACTTGTCACAGCATGTTCATATGCTATTGCTGTGAGTAACACTTGAAATTGCTTCCACTCAAAGACAAGATAGAAAATAATAAATTTTGCCTTTTTTAGTTTGCTTATTTAGTACAGTATGGCCCACATTCCACTAGCCACACTCATAGAACTGTTCATGAACACTGGATAAACAATCACTCCATTTGAGCATTTTCCAGCCATTTTTGTAGTCAAATGAGTTGTTCCCTGTATAGTTTGTTTTTTCCTGTTTGTGTAGGTCTTTCACACCAAAAACCTTTCTAAAATTAGAAAAAGGTGACTATAAAATCATATATGTTAGCATATGAATACAGGAGGAGAAATTGAAATGATTCCTAGCAATACCCTTATTAATGTGCTTACTATAGGTGTACCTCATTCAGTAAGACCCACACAGAAGAATTAGAATGGATAGATAAACGAATAGCTTGTATTTTCCCTACTGATAGACTGATGATGCCTTCTGCTACTCCATTTTCAAATGTACCTGTTTATAAAGTAAAACCAGATCAGTACTGATACATGCAAAAATGAAATGATTCTAATGAACTTCACAAAAATATGTACCATGTCAAAAATAACTATTATCTAATATATCATAATAATTTCAATGAAGTAATATAAAATGAGAGAATAAATTATCCAACATGATACAACTAGAAATAACTGAAAGCTAAAAATGGAAATAGTCCTGCTAGATATTAAGGCTAATTTATTCACTGAAAGCAATAAATAACTGAAACAGGCTGCAACAGAAGAGTTGTCTAATCACTACAAATGAAAAAGGGTAAGATAAAATACTAGTCTGAAAAATTTACAGAAATGCTGTACATGACATGGGGTCACATTAAAGACCCAAATTAAAGTGTTATTCTGATGAATCATGGTCATGGTTCTCCAGTCTATTACACTGGTTGTACACAGATTCAACTACTAGTTACTTTTGCATGTAGTCAAAACTCGGCATAATAGACAAAACTTGGGCTCCAAGGACAGCATTTATTTCTTTCTGACCTGGGTACAGCCCAGGGAAGGGAAGTGGAAATGGAAGTTGGGAGGTGAGGAAAAACGGGATAAAGAGAAAAGAGAAGAAAGAACAGAAGCTCTGAGATCAGAAAACAGGTGACCCTTGACTAAACAAGGACCTTTGGTGTTTCTTTAGGGTTGTATATGAATTGGATTGATTTTAGGTCATTTTCACTGAGGGGAAAATGATTACCTGAATTTCATAAGAATGCAGAAGGCCCCCAGCAGTTAGGAGTTAGACTAGTTTTTTGTTTAATGTAGCTCATTTTCCCTAGAAACAAAATGTAAGCATTCATACCTATGCAGATAAAATATTCTAAGGAACTGTTGTACAAGAGTTTCCCTTCTTACCTACCATTTCCAGAATTGTGCTCAGAAGTTTGGAATATCCAGATTACTTGGTAATATTGGAGTATTATTGTAGTTGTGATGGTCCATTAAATGTGTGAGGTACAAAGATTTGTTGGAGGTGATACCTTTTATTGGACCAACTGTATAGTTGGGAGAGATGTTAGACAATCTTTCGGTCAAGCCTGGGAAGGGTAACTTGTGCCTGTAAGTTTGTCTAAGAACTCCCTTAGCTATATAGTTGTTCCAATAAAAGACATTGCCCTCACTTCCCCCAAATACTTGCCTCTCAGAGCTGACTTGCACATTCTTTCAGTATACCACCATTTACAAGATTCTGACACACTGTTACTACTAAAACAACAATAAAACCAATAAGGCATGTTATGGTGCACAAGGGCTTTTTAAAATAGCATTATTTTGATATCACCTTTGTTGCAAGATGAACCATAAGCAAATGATGTCAGGATCAATTAAGAACCCTTGCCTTCAGTTAAAACTCAAGTCAGACCTGAGTGCAAAACTTAAGTCAGAATCAATTATCCCACTGAAGAGCCTGCAAAGGTTTTACTTTTTCTTTAACTAAAAACCTTCCTTATCCCTTTTACTGGCTGATGTCTGTTTTCATTCCTTGAAACAAAATATAATAATCAGTTCTCAAATATCACACACTGAAACATGCTGAAGTTCAAGAAATTTCTATTGAGTACTTGTTCACGTTGGGATATCGAGTTACTGGTACAACTCATGGAGTTCTTAAATACAAAGTTAGAGAATTTTTATCAGGCTTATAAAAACAAACTGTTTCAGCCTTTAAATAAAAATAAGCAGTTTACCTATCTTTAAATAGCCATCTTTGGTTCTTTGGTAGTTATATTTACTTCCATTGTCTGCAGACTCTTTTAATAATTCTGTTTCCTGCAACAACAACAACAACCAGTAAAAACTTCCATCAGGTTTTATAAAGCATGACATATCCTCAAGCACCATTAAAATGAGAACAGTTGTGTTCTTCAATAGCAAGCAAGACACTTACATCAGCAGGTAGAGCTTCCACACCAGCGTTATTCAATTTGTCACCAGGGTGTTCTATGTTTCCACTTTTAAAGAGGTACCTGCCAATAAGAACTGTGTCATTTTTCTATGTTTTATATACTGGAGAAAATTTGTACATGAATAAATCCTAAGAATCACTTCTGAAGCACAACTTTGAATACACTTTAATGAGGAAATCAGTGAGGACAGAGGCAGACATTAATATTTGTAGCCAGTTGTAGCCTTTAAAATTAAAACAAAATATCTTCTTAAAGCAAACTACCCTGAAAACCATGAAAATAGCCATCCCGAGCTATCACTAGCCTTTCCCCCTTTCAGTGCTTAGATGGCAAGCAAAATAACTTGCCTGAATCACTAGCTCACTGAGATACCGATCCCTAACAAGCCTATATCACGTAGAACTCAGGGTAGATTTGCACCTTATAGGCTAACCAAAGTAATTACATATATCCAAAACTTAGCTGAGGCCTACATCCCCCAGAGTTAGGGTGACCATACATCCCAGTTCGGCTGGGGCAGTACTGGATTTTGGAGGCTGGTCCCTGCCGGCTGGTGAAAATTAAAACGAGCATCCCAGGTGCAGCGCAGGGAAGCAGAGCAGCAGGAGCTATGAAATAGGAAGCTCAAGCAGGCAGCAAAATTTTCCTAAAATAGGTTAGCTTGATTAGTGGAATGGCCACTATAAAGGGGAAATAACTGTTAACACCTGAGAAGTAATGAACAATGAGTCATTAACAGGCCATTGACTATCTTAGCAGCCTGAATAGTAACACCAGAGCTGCACCAGACTGCCCCGCCCCACCTTTGCCTGCAGGAGCACCACTAACTTGAGGGGGGCGGGGTGAAAGGGTGGAGAGCAGTGTCCCACCCAGGTGTTACGCTGTCCTGGATTCCACATTGTCTCAAATCATCATCACCCTACCCATACTGGCAGGCACACATGGAACACCTTCAACCAAGCTAGAAGAACACTGACTTCCTCTCCGTTTCTTTAGTAATTCGAGTCTTCTTAGGCATGGGGCATGTATAGACGAAACGGGAGCCCTAAACTGAAGTTGTGAGTTTTAAAAAAACACCGCTTCAATTTAGGGCTGATTAAATCCCTGTGTTGTGCACACACCCCACTGACTCACCTGCTTCTCCGGCGGGGAGGGGAGGGTGATCTGCCAGTGGGTGGAGCAGCCCCTGGGCTGCAGGGGGTGCTGGTGCTTCCCTCTGCGGTAGCGGTGGCCCACCCCCCAGGCGGCACCTGCCTGCCATCACCCACCTCAGGCGGTCCCAGGGGGCACTGCACCCATGGAGGGAAGCACCAGGCCCCCACGCAGCTCAGGCAGGTTCTGGGTTGGGGGGGCGGGGAAAAAAAGATCAGGCTCACTACTTTTCTTGGGGAGAGCTACTTTCCTGGGCTCCTGTCAGGTTGCCTGCATCCTGCAGAGCTGTGGAGCTGCATGGAGCCCAGTGCTTTGCTCCGTGGCTATAGGAGCAGCAAACTAAAACTCCTCAAAGGAGTTTTAGTTTGCTGCGCCCCAAGTGATTTAAGGTGCATTACACCACCAAATTTCCTACAGCAGCTGGAATTAATGCACAATACGTCACCAACATGTGCAAACACCAACACCATTAAAACAATGCAAAAGCATTTAGCCCTCTTTGAAGTGTCACGCACACATGCCTCTCGTTTTGTCTACAGACTATGGCTGTGCGAAGCTTCGGGTGCTGATTTGATTCAGAGGGGGAGGGGCCCATGGGGGGGCCCCCTGCCAGGCCTCATCCCCTGCCTGCTCCCCCATGGCTACCCTGCCCACCCCAGCTTCTGGTGCTTTAAAAACCCCACTACTTACCGGGTGCTGCCTGGCGGGGTGGCAATCCTTGCTGCCCACCACTGCTCTATGCTGTGTGGGGAGCTCTGCCACGAGCCCCCTGACCCCCTCCACTGTCCCAGCGCCCCCGCAGCTGCCCCACCCACCCCAGCTTCTGGCTCTTAAAAATCCCCCAAAAAACCCAACCAACCACCCGCCCTCCGGACTCACCGGTGCCTGCAGCAGCCTTGGGGCTTTGGGGGGGCTTGTGAAAGAGCCCCCCATGTGGTGCAGGGCAGTGGAGAGCAAGGGGTATGGCCTGGCGCCAGCACGAACTGGTGAGGGGTGGAGGGGCGTTTATTAAAGGGCCAGAGCTGGGGTGGGCAGGGCAGCAATGTGGGGGCTGGGACAGTGGGGGGCAGGGCTTGTGGAAGAGCCCCCCATGCAGCATGGGGCAGTGGGGGGCAGTGGGGATCGCCCCCTGCCCAGCAGCACCCAGTGAATGGGGCTTTTTTTTTCAAAGCGCTGGGAGCTGGGGTGGGCAGGGAGCCATTGCTGGGCAGGGAGAGTGGGTGGGGGATGGGCCTGTGAGATTCAGGACAGTGATTCAAATCACGGAATCGAATCACTGTCCCCCAAATCGGCCAAATCTGAATCTGAAGTGAATACTAGCCACTTTGGACAGGCCATAGACAGTGGATTGACACTTAATTCTTTTGAAACTACTGAGATGTTGGAATGCTGCTTCAAGACCTCCTGCTCAGGGCAGCCCTCTGGTTCCATAAAAAGCTAAAACAATTAACTCCTGCCCCAGCCACTCCTGGATGTACACTGCATGCAGTGCAGATCCCAGAGTGAGGACTGAATCTGGACTGGGGTGGGGAGGCGAGGGGTCTGTAGGCCCATTGGCCTGATCCAGCCCATGGACTGGCCCAGGTTACTCGGCCAGATGAGTTTGACACCCCTGTTTTAGGGTATAAAATTAGCATATATTTATTTATCTTAATGTGCTAAATATTGAAACTATATACATTTTAAATATAACTATGCATTATTATAAATATCACCAAACAGGTGTTTCACAAGGTAGTCACAATACTATGTGCCCAATTCTGATCTCACAGTGGTATTATGCGGCAGCAACTATATTTAAGTCAGACAGATTACTCCTGACTTACACCAGCATTAACTTAGAAATCCTGTGCATATTCTGCCACCTTCCTCAAAGTCCTTCCCTAAAGGAAAACTCTTAAAGTTTACAAATTCCAATTGTCCTCTAAAGGAAGTATAAACTAAATAGTGCTATGGTGGTAGTAATGAACAAACAAATCAATACAAAAACTAGTATTAGTGACATATCTGTCATTATTTAGTCATGTGGTTTTCATTATTTCCCCATTGTCTTCATACTGGTATCTTTTGGGTAGGTCTGCTAATAAGTATCCATATGATCTGGAGTGCAGCCTACAAACTAAAATCATGGAAACTGTCCTTCTCCTGTCCCAAATCAACTATATAATTTATGTGCTTTTTATAAAAGGTGTGGAATTCATAAGCCCTAAAGAAAGACTGTTTAAGGGAGTTAAAGGGGAGAAGAATGCAGTTGACTACAAATTCATTATTCAAGAGTTTGTGGCTGATGCAAGTGATAGAGAACTGGTATTTTGACAGGATTCAATCAATTCCAAAATAGGGTGCAAGAAGCCTTCAATAGCATGTAGTACTTACCCTTCCACTGTCAATGGTTCTAAAAAGCTGAAGAGGATATAGTCTCCAGCCACTGGAGCAAATGCCCAGAAAAAGTCCTTTCCTTCATAAGCCCTTTCTAAAGTGTAGTGCTGGTATACTTTTAGGCTAGTAGTCACTTTTGCAGAGGGGTTAACATGTGCTTTATGTAGTACATTTTTGCCAAAGTCTTTATCCTGTCAGATACAAAAAAGATGTAAAATCACATATGAAGACAAAATTCAATGTTCAACCTTAGATCTCAAAGAATTTTTCAAATAAGGCAGTCATCTAAAGTAAACAATGTCTATATTATTTTCCTGTAAAGATGTGATACTTATGTTTTAAATGGTAGACATGAATGAAATCAGAGACTAAACAATAAGTTATAAAAATATGGGAGCTACTGGTCTTGCGAGTGCCATCCTTACCATATAGGTGGATATCTGCTTTGTGCTGCACTACTAATACTGGCTAATATAAAGAGCGGGCAACATCCAAGGATGAAAGGGTGCCAGAGGGCATCCATTTTCCCATGAAGCTCAAGAAAATATTCTTGGGTAGAATGAGAATTAAACCAAGGTATCTAAGTTTGGGTATCAATGATCTAAGGTTATCTAAGCCCAACAAATAAGACTTTTCAGAGGCAGCAGTTTTTCTTATGTTTAAGTGAAAGAGTACTAGGACACTGAACTGAAAAACCCACTTGTCACTCCAGCTACTGAACTATCCCTTCTTTCTTCCCTTTCCTTGCTTGGTGAATGCACCACTTATCTCTGTGTGGCGTTCCTCTCTTCTAAACTGAAACTACCGGCAGTCCTCAGGCTTACGACACAACTGGTTCCTGGCAACCGTGTCATAAATTGAAACGTCGTAACTCGGAACCGATTTTCCCATAGGAACAATGTTATAAATGGGGAATTGGCCCTAAAACAGGGCCTGGTACCCTATTTTCACCAAAAATAACCCAGAATTTTGTACTCAATCAATTATGGATGAGTAATATAGCTACATTAATGTATTTATATTGTAAATAGCAATCATATTGATTTGAAAGAACTTCTTTGAGGTGACTTTGCTGGACTTTTTGAAGGGCTCTTGGTTGGACTTTTTGAAGGGGTCTTGGCTGGAATCTTCTCGAGAGTCTTGCCTGCAGGATTTTCTGGAGGCTTGTCTGCTTGCTTAAAGAAAGTGTCCGAGGAAGTTTGGACAGATGTTCTCCAGGGAGATGGGTGATGCAGCAAACTTGTTTGCTGACATGGTGTGGCATCAGATCAAGCGTCGTAAGGTCAAAACTGACGTCAGAAAGTCGAAATGGTGTCAATTTATAATTGTTTTAAGTGCTGTTCGTTGTAACTCGAAACATATTAAGTCGAGGACTGCCTGTACTCTAAAAGTCTGAAATGACTTTTTCCTATCCAAATTGCAGAATCCGTACTCAAGTCTCAACCTCCTTGACCTTTGACACAGTCAATGGTGCTCCTTTTTTGTCATCCTTCTTCCTTATTTTCTCGTTGTTTCCATGATCTTGTCCTCTCCAACCTCTCTAATCCCTTCTGCATTCCAAGTGTATTCTCTAGAAAGTTCTTTTAATTTCCCTCCTTTATTTTTCTCAGAGGAGGTTTCCCATAGGAGCCTCAGATACTTCATGTCTCCCTTTATACTTATCTCTGGCTAAGATCATCTGCAAACACAAATTCAAATACCTTCTTTATGCTAACAACTGGAAAGTCTACCTCTTTTCCAGGCACGTCTGTCTGTCTAAGCTTAATCTGTTTTAGCTTGTCTGACATTTTCTGGACAAGTAGCCACACTTATAATTTCAACATAGTTAAAACAGGCTCAGCAAGGTTAATCCCTTCTACCCTCGACCTCTCTCTCATCAATATGGACACTACCACCATCCTGCCCGTCACTCAGACCCATAACTTGGGCATCATGTTTGACTCAGTCCTTTATGTCTTCACATCAAGGCTGTCTAAATTTGTAGATTCCTTCTGCATCATTTTTTTTAAATAAAGCTTTTCCTAATCATCCACTCAGCTAAAGCTCTTATTATTTCATTTCTGTCCTGTTTCTTTGAGAATGTCAAGGCTTTTCACAGCCTCTACCTATTTTCTCAACTTTCATTTGAGATTGAGAGAGAAACCCCCAATTCTGATTGTCCATGTGTTACATTTTCAAAACAGCACTTTTGTGCTTTCTTTTAAGCTTTTCCTCACACTTGGAGGTGAGCTCCCTGTGAATATTTACAACCATTTTATTACTCTTCTTCAGATAACTCATTAAAACTTCCCTTCGCTCTGATGCTTAAAAAAATTTGACAGAAAAAAATCCACAGAATGTCAGTCTGGGTCTGGTACATTGCCCAGCATAATGGCATCCTGGGTCAATGACTAGCATTCCTTGATGCTATAGCAATAATTGCTACTACTACTACTGATGCCACTACTCCACTCACGGAAGATACTGTTGGATATCCAAATCGATATTACATTCTTCCTGCAATTTAGAAGACTAATTAATATAGTCTCTTCCTTTCTGTCCTCCATGAATTAGTAACTCCTATACATAAGATTTATTATCAAACACACAATGTTTCTCACTTTGAACTAAACTAGTTAGAATTCACTCAAATAATTCACAAATAGGAGGACAAAAACTTTAAGAAGTCTTACTTTTAAGTTCTGTATTTTTCCAGCCAAAGATGAATGAAATCCCACATGCTGAAAGAGGGAAGGCTTAGAACGGATACGCAAATGGGCCTTTTGCTTATCACAGTGTTTCTGAAAATAAAATAAAAAGGGGGAATATTTTCTTTTCTTGTTTATTTCTTAAAAAACAGAGAGAGATTGCTTATCAGAGGAATATTAATTTCACTACAAAGCTAAAATTATAGCCTTAGACTCATAACTCATATTCTCAAGTAATCCTTAGATGAGTAACCCAATGAGATTCCTTGCAGATTAAGGACTACAGGCAACCCTCACCATTCATGGGGGATCCGTTCTGGAGATCCCTGTGAATGGTGAAATCCATGAATATGGGACTGCGTTCATGAACATCATGAATGCAGTGCCCCTGGCGGCTGGGGAGGGGAGGGGCACAGCTGTGCTGGTGACGATGGGAGCCTGGCAGCAGAGGTGGGAACCTGGCAGCGGCAAGTGCAGAGCTCCCGAGGAGCTCCTGTAAGTGTATTTACGATGCGGGTTTGGCATTTGCAAATATTTGAAACTGCAAATGCCAAACCCGCGAATAGTGAGGGTTTACTGTACTCACAAAAGGGTTGCAGAATTTGAGCTGAGGTCTATAGCCTTTCTCTGCCTGCGTTTTCTTGTTTTACCATATCTTCTATTTTTGACAAATTTCATTTCAGTTTTGGGGTTTACTCTATATTTTTTCTCAATATGTTTTGCACTCACCAGCAATGACCCTGCTGCAGACTCCTGCACTATCCAATCAGGATCATTCTGGCTCTTCCTGGAGAGTCTGATGCAAATGATTGTTGGAATATTATACTGGATCATCTCAAAGCTTACCTGGCATTTTCCAGCACTCCATTTTAATTCTGCTTTTCTAATTTAGATACAACTTTCCATAAGTAAATGACATACTGAGGAATGAAAATACTGTATCTGCTTTTTAATAAGAACTTCTATGTTGCCTCTCATTCTCATACCTGGGGAAATGCACGATTCCCCTTGAATTAAAGAACAGTTAGTTTGATACAGTAAATCACCTAAAGCACATGGCAAAAGCTTCATGGAATACAGAGAAGAAAGCACAGGGCTAGAGTCAGGAGCGCAGGGGTTCTCTTCTAGCTTTATCACTCACTGGACATGTCTACATGTGCAGTTAATGTGCCTCAATTTTCTGTGCAGAAAATTCAGGCGCATTAGGGTACATCTGCATGTGTACCCATGTCGGAAGCAAACTGAGCCCAACAGGAGCAGCCTAGTCCAGGGCTGCTCCTGCTGTGCTCTGCCCCTTGCAGCAGTCAGGGGGAGCTCTGGCCTCCCCCAGATGCCAGCCCCAGGCTGGCATGGGGCTCTGGAAGCCCTGGGTTGGTAGGGGGCATGGGGATCAGGCCTGGGCTCCAGGAGAGGGGAGGGGAGGGAGGAGCTGTTCTGGCTTTGGGGGGAGTTCTCTCCCAGCCACATGGGGAGATCAGGGCTAGCCCTGAGCCTCAGGGTGCAGAGAAAGCTGTCTTGGCTCTGGGGACAGCTCCCTCCCAGCCATGTAGGGAGATTGGGGCTTCTCCAGTGCCCTGGGGGGCAGGGGGAGCTGTCCTAGTTCTTAAGGCAGCTCTCTTCCAGCTGCACAGGGAGATCAGGGCTGGCCCTGAGTGCTGGGGGGCGGGAGAGCTCTCCTGGCTCTGGGGGCAGCTCCACCTGAGCGGTGGAGATATTGGGGCTGGCCCCAAGCCCCAGGGGGTTGGAATGAAGCTACCCCTGGAGCCAGAACAGCCCCCTCTGCCCCGCCAGGATTTGGAGCTTAGAGCAGCTTTGGTCCCCTGCTGCCTGGGCTGACCAGGAGCAATTTGCCATTTTGTAGTACCTATCTGTATATATTAGCAAACAGTGCTTTAAATTAATCTACCATGCAGTAATTGCTGTGCACGTGTAGATGCTTTACTGAGCATTAGATTAATCTAATGCGCAGTAAAGCATCTCATGTAGACTTGCCCAGTTACAGCACAAGCTTGATAAATCACTTAACATATCTTATCTCAGTTCCCACAGATTTAATATGTGGATAGTAATATTTAGTCAGCTTTGTAAAGTGCTTTGAGCTCTATGGATGAAAGGTGTTATATAAGTGTTATCAGCAATAGTAAAAGCTAGGAGTGATGAAAAGCTGCAACTAGATCAAATAAAAAAGAACTGACTGACTGTGAACCATAAATCTGATCTGAGGTACTAATTAGATGTTCAACACTAGCTGAGGATGTATAAATAGAATAAAGTATTTTTATACCTGTCTTGAGCAGATGTTTAGCAAAATGGTGTTAAAAAAAACAATGGATGCAAATTAGTCCACTGGCAGCTGTTTACTTTAAAAGGGGATCAGAATTTTGCTAGAAAAACCTTGATGTAAAAATATACAGTTGCAGTATCTGTTATCATCATGACTGGTGGAGTTAGCTATGCCAGATTGCACTATAATTACAATAAAATGGAAAATACTAAGTCAGAACCTAGGTTGCCAATAAGTCCCTTGTTTGCTACCACAGGCATAGAGACAGTCCCAGGTTAGCACATGTTCTGGAGGAGCACTCTGTATAAAGAGGATGATGCTCTCTGGAAATACCAATACTTAGCCTGAGGTTCAGTTGGTACCATAACAGCTTTTACAGTTATGACAGAAAGCTACATCTGTTCCTAGTCTTCAGGGGTACCAAATGCTCTTCAGGTGATTGTGGGAGCCAAGTCCACTCTTTAAAAAAACAACCACCCCAAAACCCCCAAAATATTTACTCCAACTGTGATGTTGGCATGTAATCTTAAATTTTTAGTGGGTGCATCTACATGTGCACTGGACTGCGCAGTTATTACTGCACAGGCATTTAGTACTTGCTTACTGCAGAGGCTCAGCGCTGCATGGGTCATTTCTGATGCAACTGTGCAGTAGCAACAAGCAATGACCTACTGTACAGTAGCATCGGCATCACGGTTCATGCCCAGCAGCACTACATCGCCGTAGCAATGAGCCACAGTGATGTAGCGTCTCGTGTAGATGCACCCAGTGATGACCAGAAAGCTTATTGGTTTGTGTCTTAGTGCAAGAGGCAATGATTTTTGGTGATATGTGTGCGGGCCGGGAGCGACCCGAGCCCTTTTCGCGCTGCACGCGGGCTGTGGCCAGCAGCCCGGGCACGCTGGGTTGGAGAGGGAAGGCCTTCGAGCTGGAATTAGGCACGGACGCGTAGCGGTAGTTTAAAAGATTGTTTACTTACACCAAGATGGCAGTGGTGCAGGCTGGAAAACTTGCTTAAGTTGCAGTTACAGAGAGAAAAGAAGAGAAGCGGACAAGAGTTCTAAACTCGTGAACTCTAGCCCAATCCGGCTGAAGGCTCTGAACACGCGAGCCCGTCGTGTCAGCCGAAGAAAGTACTCGTCCGGAAGAGCTCTGAATAAACTCACATGAAGTTTGCTAGGCTCTCTGGGTCCTTCTGCTCACTCATTCACACGAAGTTTGCTAGGCTCCGTGGGTCCAGTTCTTTTGCGCGCGGGAAGGGATACGTCTGGATTGCGCTCGGCGACGGGGAGAGGCTAGAGGTTGATCAGACCTCCATTGCCTGCTTTAAATGCACTGGGTCCGTAAGGATCCGCAGCGCTTAGAGATCTTCACACAGCGTGAAGTCTCCTCCTCCCTTGTTTGTGGAGTCCTCCAACTTGGGCGGAAACCACTCAAGCCTCTTATACGGCTAACAAGCCAATCACTAGCCGCCACGTGTGAATAATTTAGAACTAGCCAATAATGGGACTCGAATTAGCATACCAATGGCGGGAACTCTTTGCAATGAGCATCTCTGTGCTGCAACAAAGAAATGCACCCTGCAAAGAAAGCTTCAAATTGGCGGGAAATTCTCCCTTGCACCGGGGTTCTCTTTTGCAGCAGAAAACTCCACCGTGCAAGGAAGCTATAATTTAGCGGGAACAATTTAGCAGTGCCGAAGCACACAAAAACAAAAATCACACCCTTTGGGTTGTGACAATATGTTTTATTGGACCAATTGCATGGCTGGGATACAGTTAGTCAAGCTTTTGAATGCAAGGCATTCTTCATCAGATGTGATGAACTCTGTCCCAATTATGCAACTGGTTCAATAAAATACACTACAAAAATATACATCTTAGTGACATTTAAGCATCAATTTGAGTGGATATCTGAACCAAATATGCTCCATTTTTATTTTTTCCTGAATAATTGAAGAGTGAACAGAGCCAATTTTTAAATTTCAGTTTCATTTCGCTAATAAAGATCCCTAGTCTTCAGGGGTACTGAATTTACTTATGGTGTTCCTTAAAATGAGGGAGTCCCACTTGTGCTAAGATAAGATATGCCATATGTCCTCTTTTTAATGTAGTTTGTATTTCTTTGCTGTCCTGCTGCCTCTGACATCTAAGCCAGGTCGTGCAGGTACTTCATGATCTTCATAATCTTTCAACAGAAATAAGAAGGATGATATGAACCTTCCTATTAATTTGTGGAAGCTCATGTTCTCTGGGGTGGATCAATAGCTGTTGAAATTTCATGTTGCTGTATGCATCCTCCCCCTTCCTATCATAATCTGATGTCCAATGGCAAAAGAGAACTTCATAGCATGCCAAGTTCTCATCTCCATTTATTTAGAAGTTTCAGAAGAATATATGCCCATTTACACTTCGTCAGACAATTCTATTTTGGGGTGGAAATTTGGAAAGCTACTGATTCACACAGAGAACACAAGGTTTCACAGATTAATAAAAAAGATTATATGAGCTTTCACATTTTTGTTGAAATAGCTGTGCTGATTCATGAATACATATTATCTGATGTTGGCTGAAAGGTTGTGGTTGCATCTACAAGGGCTCTTGTACACACAATCAGGATAGGAAGCATGAAGCAAACACCTATTAGCAATGGGGTTAAACATTCCAGGCAGGGATAGATTAGATAGATGACTGATGGGCCCCTACCAGGGAAGAAAAGGGTCATTACTCTCGAAAGAATCTCAGATGCTTGGCAAAGGGGTGGCAAAGATGCCTTCTCAAAATCCTGCTCCACCTTTCAAGTCAGCTTTTAGCTGCTGTAGGATTGCTTGGGGGGGGAGGGGGTGGGGAATGTAACTGCTATTCTACTGCTCCCCCAGTTCCCATTTATGGCAT
>NW_005842424.1:420793-440095 GCF_000455745.1 Alligator sinensis
ATAAGTAGAGTGCCTGTTTCTGATGGTGTTCATTCCTTTCCCAGCCGCAGGATGAAACTTGCAATTTTCTGGCAAGTGTTGAGTTTTGCCAACAACAGAAGCAAAACTTACTAGGAACTTGCTGTTGTCTCTCTGCTTGGGTTTAGCAGAGGAGTCACATGATTTGTTCCATTTGCACTTAGAAAGATGACATAGTGTTGGTTTCAGTGTGATTCACAACCTTAAGACATAGGAGCTTCATTTTTTTAAAGAATGAAAACAAAAGACTCGGTGCCGAGAATTTGAGCTCAGTGCACTTGAGAAATATTTGTGGGAGGTAAAAGTGTCAGTGTATGACATCTCTCCATCTCCCACTACCTTGGGACAACTGGAGAAAAGTTCAGTCCCTGGCACAAATTAGAGCTGTCTTAAACTTGCTCTAATTTAAAACAAGAATGAACCATCCTATCAGCCCCAGGATCAGCAGCAGGATTTTGGCCCCTTGCTGCCCTGTGCTTAAGCTGAGAATGTGAAGAAATCTAGCTGCTTGACAAAAGCAGCACTAAGTTTCCTTTGTACTGCTGAATCTTACAGAAATGTGCTTTCTGCCACCCCCAACATCCATCTTCAGTATCTCATCATAACAAGCCTTTTTAACCCAGTTGCTCAGCTCAACTCTCACCAATTGCATCTACCATATATATCTTTCTCACATACAACCACATTTCTTTCATAGCAACAAAAATAGCACACATGCAGAATACCTATAATGAGTGGGAACTGTGGCTACCCCATTCTCAAATCAAACCAAGTGCACCTTAATGACAGCAAGGGAGAAAGAAATGTTGCTCCTCTGTAGGCAGTAAGCCATCCATTTTATGGAGGACCTACCCCAGATGGGGGGTTAAGACGACAGTGGGCATATCTACACATGCAATTAATGAAAATTAATGAAAATACTCCAGAGCATATTGAGGGAGTCAGCCTGCCAGCCCATGGATGCTCTGACCAGCCTCCATGTGTGCAGGGAGGTCTGGCTGAAGTACAAGCGTGCTTCAGTGTGTGGCTAGCTGGCAGGCAGCCCCCACACTGACACATCCTTGTGCCTCAACCAATCACTCTGAAGCATGTGGAGCCCCATCGGAGCAGGCCTGGGTTGACAGGCTGACCCTCAGGTCCCCTGCCAGCCCGGGCTGCTCTGACCAAGCTCCATGTGCTATGGAGGGGCTGGCTGGGGCATAAGGGTGCTTCAGTGTGGGGGCTCCCTGCTGGTTAGCCCCACATTGAAGCACACTTGTGCCCCAGCCAGTCCCATCACTAGGGGTTGGCAACCATCCGCAGACGCTGCCAGCGGTGTCGGTGGCAGGGGTGGCAATGGTGTCAGTGGCAGGGGTGGCCAACAGTGGCAGTGGCGCCTTTTCATATGCGATGCACTGCCACGCTCAGGTGGTACATGTGCACCCCCTACATGTTGCCAGTGTGTACACATGTCCACTGAGTGATAAAGCTAGGAGAGAACCCCTGAGCTCCTGACTCTAGTCCTGTGCTTTCTTCTCTGTATGCCAAGAAGCTTTTGGAGGATAACTTCATTATTGTGCTTTAGGTGATTTACTGTATCAAACTAACTGCACACAAAACAACACTGCCACAGGGTTACACTTGTGTCTAGCTGGACTACCCTGCGGCAGCATTTATTAGTCTACTGCAACCTAACAGGGCCACAAGTGCAGGTGGTGACATTTGACTGTGGAGCTAATTAGTCAGCTTCACAGTAAATGCCTCGTGTAGATTTCACTTCCTTCACAGAGAAAAGTATAAAAGGTAAACAGTATAAACAGGTCAGAACAAATTAGATTTTGAAACAGGTTGCTTTTATCTGTATTAGAAATACATATATGGTTATATACTTACATATTTAAATGTACCTTAGTGTGCTAGTATTCTCAGGTGACTAAGAATCATAAACTAAGCATCAGTATAATATGCCACATAAAGTCCATAACGTCCTAATTCTGAACTGACTGCAAAAATAAACCTCTGAATCCATATGAAACCCCATTATATATATATATAAGGATTTCTATGCCTCCATTTTTTAAACAGAATCATGTTATAACTAAGATCTTTCTACTATAACTTATTTATGCTCATAAAAGTATGGAAATACTTACTGCATCCTTTTCAGGACTGCACACTTTAACCCAGAGTAAGTGATCTAGGAGCCAGTCTATGGGCTTATCTTTGTAGAACATTAAAAAAAACTCTACTATGAATGGCAAGTCTTCAGATTTAAACAACTTCCCTGAAAGCAAAATAAAAAGAAAGAAATTACATATTTAAATGGATTATTGTGGTCTACCTCTCACACTTCATGTTTTCCTTCTATACACAAACACAGAGAAAAATTCCAACACTACTTAACACAACGGAAGTTATGTCATGGACTTTGATAGGATGAGGTTTGTGCTGGATAGAAAAGTTTTTCTGTCCTACACAGTTTTGAGATTTCATTTTTTCTCCCGTACTACACTGAGACAAAGACAAGACCTTTTAAAAGCTTTGCCAAAAGAAAGCAAGTAGTAAACAGCCTGGTAGTAGGGCAATTATCTAAAGTGTGGGAGATCCAGACTGAAGTACCTAATTTGAATTAGGCAAAGCAAGGACTTGAACCCTGGGGCTATTCATAGCCTAGTTGAGTATTATTCTGGGGTGGGTCTTTTCAATTTATCTTGCCAGATATGTTCCATTTTGTATAAATACTCAGTACTCCAAAAAAACCCTTAATTATATAGCTCATGGATAAGGCACTCGCTGTTGAAAACCAGTGCTGTGAAAAGCAATGCTCTGCTGAGAAACACCACTGCTATCCTGAGACACTCCATGCATGCTAATTTCAAAACTACTAGCAATGTAGCTGCGTTAATGACACACTACTGCAGGGGTGGGCAAAATACGGCCTGCAGGCCAGAGCTAGGCCATGCTATCTGGCCTGCAGGACCCATAAAAAATCTAGAAAATTGTTATCTGCCTGTGGCTGCCTAAGGCACCAGCAGTGGCAGGACCCAGGAGAAGCAGGCGGCAGGACCCAGCACCTGCAGCAGCAAGGCCAGCTTGGTCCTGCCCCACCCCCAGTACCCCCACCCCCAACCAGAAGCCCTGCCTAGCAAGGAGTGCAAACTCAGCTAAGATCAGGGGGAGGGGAGGACTGACAGCAATTGCCCCAGTCTTTGGGGCCAGGCTGGCTCCTGCTGCATTCTGCGGTCCTGGGCACGCAGCCAGGAACTGCATGGTGCCGAAGTGGCAGGCGGGCAGGTGGGGGTTGGGGAGGAGTGGGGGGGGCGGGCAGAAAGATGGGGGAATAGGGGTGGTAGCAGTAGCAGGCAGGGGGGAAAGTGGCGACGAGCAGGTGGGCAGGAGCACAATGGCAGGGGGGGGGGACCACAGGGCCTGCGCTGGTGATCTGGGGCAAGGGCCATGGGGGCCCAGGTTGGGGTGGCAGGAGTGTGGAGCCTGAGGCTGAAGGGACTTTATGGAGCTGGGATGGGCTGCACCAGCAGGGAGACGGGGGGAGCCAGCCCAGCTCTATAGAGCTCCCCCAGCCCGGGCTTTGTGCTCTTGCCAGCCTGCCCTGGCCTCAGGGCATTGGAGTGGGCCCCAGGTGTTGCTGCACTCCCACCTGGCTGCTCGCTGCCACTTTCCACCCACCAGCCGCTACTGCCACCACCATTTCCTCATTTTCCTGTCTGCTGATGCTTCTCCCCAGCCCCTACCTGCCCGCCTGCCACTCTGGCACTACCTGGTTCCTGGCTGCATGGCCAAGACCACAGAATGCAGCAGAAGCAAACCCAACCTCTCTCAGCCCCCACTGTTCCCAGCTGGCTCTGTGAGGTGCTGGCCAGGCCAGGCTGGCTCCTGCTGCGTTCTTCAGTCCCAGCCATGCAGCCAGGAACCACATGGTACCAGAGCAGCTGTGGGGGGTGGGGAGGGAGGCGGCAGAAGAAGGGCAGTGGTTGCAGGTGGGGAGGGAGCAGGAGTGGTGGGCAGGAAGGTAGAGAAGCAGCAGGAGTAAGGGAGCGGTGGCAGGCAGGGAGGGGAAATGGTGGTGAGTGAGCAGGCAGCAGTGTGATGCCTGTGCTGGTGCCCCGGGGCCAGGCGCAGCAGGGGCTCTGCCTGCCATGGGCCACAAGTGCCTGGAGGCCTCACACCTCCTGCTACTGACGCTGGCCTCCCACCAGGTGAAACAACTGCCTGCCCCCGCACTACTGTGTGTGTACATACCAATAAACTCTTCCAGCAGAACTGATATAGCTACAGTGTTTCTAGTTTAGAAGCCAGCACTGGAGGAGTGAATGCAGTGTGTTTCAGCATGATGCTATCTTATGCCATACAGATATTCTATCCTGGACTTGAAAAATGTTTTCTAAGGAAAGTTAAATAAAAACTGGTACATTCCTACAGTTTGTTTTTTTTGTGTGTGAGAGAAAATGCTTATTTATCAAAACCAAGGAAACCCTAGGTACAGTACTTGAAAGTTTCCGGAATAGTTTTATCATTTCACCCAAAGATTTATCTAAACTGGGCAAAAGATAATTTAAAAATACAGCGTATGGTCTCATGTTCCTTCATCTAATATGAAAAAGTAAACAGTATCTAGTCTATGAGCTATTAAATACCTTAAAATTGTGTCTGATGTGTGGAGTTGACTCATAGGTGAGCGGGAACACAGACTTAACAGAATTAAGCTTAGTTTACATACAAAGTTGCACATGTTTAATTGAAGGTGCCAGTTTTTGACAGTTTAACAAAATCAGCTTGACTCTGTGTGGATCCTTATATGGGTTTGACCATTGCTGCCAAGTTTCTTTCAGTCCTGACCCCAATGGGTGCAACCAGATGAGTGTGCACATGCTTCTTGCAGCATCTCAAAGCCCTTTGAGATGCTGCAAGAGGCACGTGAGGGAATGGGAAAAAGTTCCCCGCACTGCAAATTTGCAGCACAAGGGCAAAAAAAAATGGGAGTGAATAAAAAGCAGGGCAGGGCACGGTCCCAGACCATGCCCTGAGGAAACCGGAGGCTGGGTCTTCCACAGAGATGCTCTGGTAGCAGCCAGTGCATCTCTATGGCTGGCCCTCACCCTGGTGCTGAAGCACGCTGCCTGCCTGTGCAGGGCAAGGCAGTGTGCCAGGTAAAGGAAGCTGGACCTGGGCTCCAATGCTGATAAGTAGGGGGTCGGGGGAGCTGGAGGGGTGAGGGGACCATAGGGGAGACCCCTGCTGGTGCCACCCGCTCCCCCAGCCCCCTGCCTCAGTGCACATGCCACTTAGGTGTTGGAGATAAATTGTGCCATTTGGGGCAAAATAACCTTGCCTTGCTCCTCCTGGATCTGCAGCCAGGGGGTACTAGAGCCCAGGGCCAACACCTGTGCTGTCCCCAGCAGTATAAAAAGCTGCCCTGTCAAGCTGTGGCCCTGTGCAGGGGCTGTGGCCCTGTGGTGGGATAGTCTGTGAGCTGTGCAGGGGGCTGCACCCTGTGGGGGACCAGGCAACCCACCCCTCCTGAGCAGTCCCCCCACAATCCACCCACACCTACCCACACACCCCACAGCTCCCCACATCCCTCCACAGCCACCCACATCCCCCTACCCTGCTTCCCAGCCCCCTCCTGCAAATCCCACAGTCCCCCAGCACACACCCCACATGCCCAGCTGGCAGACAGGATGAGATCTGCTGGGAGGAGCTGTGACTGCAGGGGCAGCTGTCCCCGCATCCTGGTTAGTGAAGGGGTTAGGGGCAGCTCTAACTGCTCTATGGTAAGAAAACCAAAGGCAAACAGCAAAACATATAGGTATTTAGAATTCGCTTTGTTATGATGATAGAAACACTGGTAGACTTCCAAATTGCTTTAGCACTGTAGATATATTAATAAAACATTCTCCAACTGATCACTGGCTCTCTGTCTCTCACTCTCTCTCTCTCTCTCTCTCTCTCTATATATATATATATATATAGTGGTCTTTTGTTTTACTTGTGGAGGAACGTGGATTTCGGGGTATTTTACAGAGTGACTTTGGGATTTTTTTTATCAGGGATTTTTCAGTTTTCCAATAGGGAACACAAAAATTCCTGCTAGGGAGGCCAGTGACAGGACCCTGCCTGCTCAGAGTTGGCACTCTGGACCCAGCTGGAGGTGGCTGACCTGGCCAACTGGGGCCAGGAGGACATGCTTTGACAGTTCAAAGCAGGCCACCACACTGGGAACATCTTCCGGGTGATAGCTACTCAGATGGCGGGGCAGGAGCACACAGGGCAGTAACACTGCAAATGGTCAACTTTGCAGCCACAGTCCACTGCTAGCTGGCCCAGAGGGGCAGATGCCTTTACTGGCTGTGCAGCCCCCATCCAGGTCTGGCAGGTGTGCAGCAGGTCACAGCCAGGCAGCAGCCCCCACTGCCAGACTACCCACTGCAGTGGGTAAAGGGTGCAGGGAACTCTCTAGGCTGCTTCAGCAGTCCAGCTGGCACAAAGGGTACTGTCCCCAGGTACCAACTGGCTGGGCCCCAGAAGCTCCTGAGAGCAAGTAGCCCTGAGCTACTTGACAGGGCAGCTTTTTGTACTGATGGGGCCAGGACAGGGCACCTTTTTATACTGCTGGGGACAGCACAGGTGCTGGCCCTGGGCTCTAGCTCCGCCTGGCTGCAGATCCAAGAGGAGCCAGGCAAGGTTATTTTGCCCCAAGTGGAACAATTTGCCCCACACCAAAGTGCATGTCCAGGCATGTTCACTGAGGTAAAAAGCCCTGGCTCAAATTTGCACCACTTCTATTTGAGCTGCTGCAAGTGCACATGCCTGCATGTGTGGATGCGCCCAATAGCTCATTTTCCATCTTTGGCTGGAAAGGTAAAAGGCACTTACATCAATGCACATGGCCCCCTTTCCCTTCATTCCTTTCTCACAATTTCTATTTTTTCCCACTGCAAAACATGTAAGAGTAAGATATAGTCCAATCTTTGCTAGAACAAAAGCTACTCTTTGAAGATGATTCTGCTGGCTATTTAAAAGTTGTTTGCTAATACTATATAACAATTCCCTTGATAGGAAAACAGTCGGAGCCATGTGTTATTATGGAGAGGCAGAATTTTGCTTACTGATATCTGGTAATCCAATCCATTTGGAAACACTAGGAAGGATCTAACAAAAATGTTAACCTTCTAATGTCTCCAGCTCTGAATAGACTCTCCCAAAAAAGGATGCATTTTGTGTGTGTGTGTATCCCTGAATTAATTCTTAATTATACCATCTTCATTATGCCATCTTGTCAAACTTGCATATTGAAAAAAAATCTGTACATTGAAGTATATATCTGACTTTGAATGGATATTTCTTGATAGGTCTATATTTTTCATATTATATCTTTTATGATCCAAGAAACATACGTATATATTTTACACACACACTTTATTATATAAGTAAAATATATTGCTTTAAAACAAAAACAAGCTTGTGTCCTAAATAAAATCTATTTTACATATATTGTAATCTTCAACAGTTTTAACTTCCTGAGAAAACTGTTGGGTACAAAATATCAAGATATTACAGGCCTGATAAGTTACATACTAAACATTCTTGTTCTTATTTCAGTTATTTTTGTCAAACATTTTTTTTCAAGGTAAAAAAAAATCTCACTATTAACTCCAATTATACTTTAGAAAATTATATTATTACTACAAATTATATATGAATACACTAATTACTAGAAACTGGCATACAAAATGTATGGTCACCTACATGAGAAATTTTACATGTAATTAACACCCAACTGCAAACACACATCTTCTAATTGCAGCTGCATGCATTTAAAATCAGTCATACTGTATTTACAAAATGAGGAGCATATTAGACGTGCAGTTTCAAAGACAGGCCTAATTTGTTTTTAAATCTATACCTGAACCTATAAAAAGGTTGCTTTGTAAAACATCCCTCCACCTGCTCTCCCAGCCCTGTCAATAGCTGCCCCACCCAGCCCCAGTGTCCCAGCTCTTAAAAAAGCCTGCACTCACCGGCTACTATAGCAGCTGTCAGGGCTTCTGTGGGCTCATGGCAGAGCCCCTGCACACAGCACAGGGTAGTGGGGATCGCCCCCCTGCCTGGCAGCAACTGGTGAGTGTGGGGATTTTATTTTTTATTTTTTTTAAGTGCTGAGACACTAGGGCCAGGTGGGGCAGCCATTGACAGGGCTGGGAGAGCAGGCAGGGGATGGGGGTTTGTGTCATAGCCCCACCCATGCAGCACGGGGCATTGGGCAGCAGCGGGGATCACACCCCCAGACCTACCAGGAGCCAGTGAGTGCGGGGCTTTTTATTTTTGTAAAGAGCCAGGATACTGGGGCTGGGCAGGGGATGGGACCTGTTTGATTCGGAGATTCGGCCACCATCAAATCTCCGAATCAGATTCAGCCAAATCAGTTCGGGACAGTGATTCAAATCACCAAATCGAATCGCTGTCTCCTGAATCGGCCAAATCTGAAGCGAATACTAGCTGCTTCGCACAGGTCTACTGATTAGACCCTGCACTAAAGAACAGTGCCAAACAGTAGCAAGGTTAAGATTGTTTTGGAGTCAGCCTGTGGTTACAGCATTTTCCGGAGAACCAGGGAAATTATAGGATGCCCTCTTAGGGTTGAGACAACTCTCTTTAAACCTATCTGGCTGATGCCATAACACTTACCGATAAATCCAAGCTGGGAGAATTCAAGAATCATCCATTCAGAGGACTGTTTAAGAGCGAAGCTTTTTACTGACTGAATATACTGTGGCTTGGCTATAATGTCGTCTTCCAGCTGGAAAAAAATAAAGTGAAACTGGTATTTTGACTTCTTACGGAGGTGGTAGTGGTCGTTGCATGTATAAATTATATTTTTATCATGTTATTATTGTAAAGCAAGTAACTGGGGATGCACCATACGACTGGACATGCTGGTAATTTGGCTATGTGTCTATAGATAACCCCATCTGAGCATCACTGACTAAATATTTGTATACAGAACTGCCTGTAATAGACTAGGCCAGGGATGGGCAAAATACAACCTGCAGGCCAAACCCAACCTGACAAAGGATTTTATTTGGCCTATGGTCGGCTCCTTGCCCCTGGTCAGCCCAGTCCAGACACAGGGGAGGGGGGAAGAGTGGAGGGCTGTGGAGTGTGGCGGTCCCACCACCCCCAAGTGTGCAGCATGGTGGCCACACTCCATTTCCCATCAGCCCCTGCAGCTGCTGCACTCCCAGACCTGGACCCGCTACCTGGACACCCCAGCCCATTCGCCCTGCACTTACCACAGGGGGCATCAGGGGTGGGGTCTCCATGGAGACCAACCAGGACCTCCGCAGGCAGGACATGCTTGGCTGGGCAGATGAGATGGGGCCATGGGTGGGCAGGAGGCAGGGTCTGGGAGCAGAACGGGCTGACCAGGATCACAGGGTAGTGACAGCACAGGGCTGGGGCCCGAGGCAGAGCGATGATCTGCTCCTCATACATCCCTTTGATGTGGGGAGTGGATCATGGCTCTGCCCCGAGCCCTGGCCCCGCGCTATCACCCCTTCACAATCCTAGCCTCCACCCACCCATTCTGCTCCTGGATGCTGCTCCCTGTCCACTCGTAGCCCCTTCCCATCTGCCTGGCCAAGTGTGCTCTGCCTGCAGGGGTTCCAGTCAACCTCCATTGAGACCCTGCCCACCCGCACCATTCAGCATCCCCAGTAGTGGATGCAGGGCAGATGGGCCTGGGCTGGATTGTATCAATTGCCCCTGTCCCATCCTTGCTGTGCCAGGCTGGGTTAGCACCCACCTTCACCAGGACACAAGAGCTCAGCCAAATTCCTAAAGTGGTCCTCCAGCCAAAATAATTGCCCATCCCTGGACTAGGCACTTTCCAGATACTCAAAAACTGGCTCGAATATCTGTCAGTTTAAGAACAAGCAAAGAAGAAAAAAAAAGAGGCAAAAGTAAAGGAAACAGTAATAGCCCACTGATATTTTAATCAGTACTAGTCACTAAGCACCATGACAGAAGTGGATCTTTACAGCAAACTTTGGATGTGGACCTGATGTGGTGGCAACCATTGATCCTCTTGGATCATGATGTATGCACCAGGGCCACTCAGGCCATCAATGTATATGCCTGGGCAGGAATTGTTGGAGGACTGGAGGCTACCCAGACCTTCCATCCTCTCTTTAGGCCACTGAGACAGAATACAAAGACCAGACTGAGTCCAGATGTTTGGTGCCTCCATGGCTGTAGTTGTATAAGTGTCTGGTAATCAAACCCAGGTCTCCTGTGTGGTAGACAAGGATTCTACCACTGAACCACAGAGGACTCATGGACCTGATGTCTGGCTGGGGAGATGGGCCAAGGTAAGCTGTACCATACCACAGTGGTAATGTGAGAAAGCAGGGAAGCAGTTACACAGAAAGCTAACAAATAGTTGGACACTGCAAGAAACATTAATGGTGCCAGGGAAGAAGCATTGTGAAGCTCAACAAAGGTCAGAAGAAAGTAGACCTTTGAAAGGCACAATAAAGCTTAAATCTGATGAGGAGTCAAGGAAAGGATTCAAAACAGCAAAAATGATCCAACCTCAACAAGCATGGAGAAGCTTCTCAGTTGCATTTTGCATAGTCTTGTGGAAACAAAAAGTGAATATTTGAGGCCAGAAGATGTTAGATTTGTCAAGGCTGAAGAACAAGGGCCTAAGTAAGAGATCTGACTGAAGTGAAACAAATACATTATGCATCGTGGAACTATTGAAGGGAAAGCAACAATTGTATGTGTGTGTGATTTGGACATGTGGAACAAGGAATGGGGTTTCAAATGCCGTGGACTGGGGGAAATGATTATGTTGTCAACAGTGAAAGAGAAAGCAAGGAGGTTTGCAAGGGAAGGGAAGGAATTCTGATTTGGCCATGTCATCAGCTTGACAGAGACAACATGAGATGCAGGATTTGATTTAAGGAAATAGTTATGCAATGGAGAAATGAATTTGCAAGAGACTGAAACCAAATGACCTAACGAGATTATCTAGAGAAGGAGTAGTTTACCTGTGGCATGCATGCCACAAGTGGCACAGTGGCTGCCTATGTGTGTGGCAGCTTCTCTGACCAGGGAGGGGGCAGGGAGCACACAGTGGGAGATAGGGCAGGGAGCAAAAAGCAAAGCAGCAGATTGGGTAGCAGAAGGGGATTGAAGTAGAATTTGGAGAGGGCACAGGTTTAATTTGTGGCACACCTGCCAAAAAAGGCAGGATGTAAACAAAGAAGATCAAAGAGGCAAGGAGAAAGTGTTGATGAAATGAGAGAGTAAGTAAAAAGAAAAGCACACAAAGGGACACTGAAGGAATGAGAAAACCAAGAAAGTATGCTGAACTCAAAAGGAAGAAAGACCATGAAGTGTCACAAAGCAGCATAAAAGACAAGGATATACAGGAAGCCCTGTGATTTACCCTGCTATTAAAAGCCTGTTTGTGCAGTGTAAAGAAAGTAGGCCAGGAGGAATTCTAGATCCATAGCACTGAAAGCCAGAAGGACCACCACTCTAATATGAGGCCACTTCGGTTCATGACCCATTAAGTTTTGTCCAGTTTGCCCTGCATTGAGCCCAACAACTTATGTTCAGCTGAAGCTTATTTTCTAAAATGGCATCCAGTTTTGATCTGAAGACAAATTTGCTAGTTTGTTCCAGTGGATAATCCCCTTTACTGCTAAGGAAAATTGTGTCCATTTTCTAATTTGAATTCACCCAACATCAGCTTTCAGTCCTGGAATATTTTTATCTAACTTGAAGAAACTAAGCCAGTGCAATAGTTATACCGTGCCTGCTCAAGAAACTTGGAGGTGAAGGAAAAGAGGAGGGCCTCAAATTGCATAATCCAGTTGCTAGGGTTGCTTTCTGGGAAACTAAGCAGCACATGGATACATGCATATTCTCCTTTATTCATTAGCCCATTCACAAGAGTGAGGGAACATGGATTATACAAATGGCAAAACAGAAAATGGGCCTTCAGAACGTGATTTTTTGGCAAATCAAAAAAAAAAAAAAAGGTAAAAAAACAAAATGGAAAATGGATGTTGTTCAGATTTCAATAAAGAAAGTAGTTCACTTTTCACATATTGTTTTTAAATATTTCAATATATTTATCATATTTAAAACAATGCAAAAGTACTATTTTTCCCTCAAGATGTCCAGCTGCAACATACTCCACAGGATACTTTTTTATTTTAATGTGTATGAAAAATAAGTTGCACATTTAGAAACACACAGATAATGTCACATTTTCAGAGACCCTCCAAATAAAGGGTTTGACCAAAGCCTACCAAAATCAACTAAAAGACTTTTTTTTATGGGCTTTTGGTCAGGTCCAAAGAGCATTAGCAAAGTTAAAATCCCAGTTCATACATAAGCATATAGTGACACTGTAGTAAAAATATAATTGGGAATTAGAATACAAACTGCATTTTCTTCTCTAAAGAACTATGTATAGATACATTTTAATGTGTTTCCTGTTATCAGTGAACAGCCTTAATAAACAGTTGTCTTCCAAATGATCTCAGTTGTATGAGGTTTACTAATTAGTCTACCCAAGATCTCCTTTAGTTAAATGGACTGAGGTTCAGATTATTCCTACTGGTTTTCTTTACTACCAGGCAAAACGTTGAAGGTAATTGCATTAAATAGAAAAAGAAATTGTGAGATGGCAGATATGTTACAAACAGCAAAGCAGAACAGGATTTCAAATAAATAACTTTGAGCTGATAACAAATTCTGGATGATGATGCTGGTGTCTGCTGTCATTTTAATGCTTTCATTTTCATTCCCTCGAGTGTCGATAGAAAACACTTCCCAACAACAGTTGAAACTGAGCTTCTTAAAGATGCTTTCAGCTTTGAAAATGAGTAATTACCTCAGCATGTACAAGTGTAAATGGACCCAGAGAATAATTGCATCTCCTTCCAGCTATGAAATGATATCATTGCCTGCTTTTATGGTTGTCTTAAAACCCCATTATCCTGGTGCTCCTATTATTACAAGTGTCCCATGGGGCTCTTATGGACTGCAGAAAATCTGAACAGTTAACAGCAAAAATGATCCAACTGCCTGTAAACTTCTCTCAATCATATTGATTAACAAAGACATTACCAAACAGAGGAGAAGAAATGAAGAGGTAATAGCTCATCACATATGGAACTCAAACTAGAAGACATGACCAAACATATATTAGTGCCTATTATCATCTTCCAAGTGGTTATTTTTAGTCAATCAATAGCCCAAATCCATTCCTAATGCAAGCTAATTGGTTTCAATACACTTCAGAAAGCAACTTGCTTAGTCTCTCATTCAGTAATACACTTAAAAGCCTGTTTGTGTGTTTTGTTGAAGTCAGGATTTAGGTGACATGTTAAATCTAATTCTTATATTGAATTTCAGAAATCTATAATTACCAAAATGATACCATTTATAAAAATGCTGTAATATAAAAGTTGTCCAAGTTTTTGGTTTTCTTCACAATACTAAACACACTTTTAGGTGTCAGCAAGTGTCAGAAAACCTTTAATTTCATTCTAAAATGTTTCTAATATAGCAATGAAGTGAGTATTTTAGAACTTTTGCTCCACACTGTTATGAAGCTTTCTAAATAGTGACCTAGGGCATTCACACTAGATCCATACTTGGAATAGGACCTCAGATGCCTCTATGGCACCATTTTACCCAGCTTGATAACTGGACTCTATGAAAGCCTCTCTGTACAGGTCACAGTCTGTGCTGGGGAAGAAACTGGAGACTGGGCAGGCCAGAGAGAAGACAAAGTCTCTTCAAACCCTGCAGTTAAGTCCTAAAATATAATCCAGCTGTAAGGAGTACTGCACTTTCTGAACTCAGGGCTCAGTCTACATGACACAATCCAGACCTTAAGATTTCCTGGATAATGGAAAATGTGTAATTATCCCTAAAGAAAGATGAAAATTCATTGTCATCATTATGCACTAACACTGGGAGGAGAAGTGTAAGAAGAACAAATTATCATAATAAAAACAGAAGTTGAGAAAGCTAATTCTAATATGCCTAAAATGCTTGGATAACATTTTCTGAAAATACACAGTAATTTAGGAGCCTTAGCACTATTTTCTAATAACTCTTAGGAACAACAATAACAATGTCTCACTGATTGTCATTGATACTTAGACCCGGAAATGCCTACAACATATTTAAAAATAGGCATTCAATTTGCGAGTAAAAACGGTCAAAACATTTCTAAAAGTATGTTTTAAAATTAGAAATACTATAATTCCCTCGCATGCCATGTACACCCAAATAAGACACTCACCTTATTTTTGGGAAGGCAGACTGAAGAAAAAAAGATTTTTCCAGAGTTATGGCTACATACAATACAGAGCCTAATCTTCAGCTCATTTACCCTTCCTTCCTGCTCAGGCAAAAGCTACAGTTTTTAGTTTTTATTCTAAAAGCTAAATTCTACTCTTTCACAGTTGAATTGTCAGCAACTCTTGGTTGCTCACCCACAAACTAAAACTGTAGCTGCTGCTGAAGATTAGACTTCAAGGACAGATCTAGGACTGTCAAAACAGCCTGCAGGGCTGTGAAATAGGAGAAAAGAGACCAGAATAGCTAAATTGCAACTTTGTCCATAAAACTGCTGAAGAAAGGCTACCATGATTAGTGGAACATTAAGACCATTAAAATGGAATATGGGTCATAAACAAGGATCCTGGTTTTCCTTGATGAAAAAAAAACAACAAATTCTCTGATAAACCTCCCCAAATCTGCAATTAAAATGAAACACCACTATATATATACACGTATCAACTGAACACAAGATTTTATTGACATATTTACAATTTTAAATCAATTTGGAAGCCTACCAGTGCCTCAATCACTATAGTAAAATATATTTTAAGTAGCTATAAATTTTGGTATTTGATTTTGGGTTTTTTTATGAGGAGTGCGATAAAGATTTTTTTGGCCGATACCAACAGCTGATTATTAGCCAGCCACATCAGCCGATACTGATCTGATTGCCAGTATGAAGACTGGCAGCTTGTAGAACAGCATCCAGCTGGTAAGTCTGTGGGGGAGGAAGGGGCGTGGTGTGGAGCAGATCAAGACCCCCCATGGTGAGGGAGGGAGTGGGGCAGGTGCAGGCTCTGCCCAGCCAGGGCAGGGTTGGGTGTGGGACAGAGCCGTGGGTGGTTCGTCTGAGATTGAGGGTGGGGAGGGGACTGCAAGGGGAGGTGGCTCCCACTGCTGCATGCACCCCCAGGGGAGATATCAGGGGCTCATGCCCCCTGGATTTCTGTGATGAGCAAGGGTGGGCTGTCTGCTGCAGCCTCAGGGCCAGGGGCTATGTCAGTCTCTTCCTGGCGAAGGGACTGGGCTAAGGCTATGCTTGGGGCAGGCAGGGTGGGGCAGGCGGCAGCAGCACTGGGAGGGGGGAGGTTATTGTGGGGGTTTCAGCCATCCCAAAATTTGCCATAGCCCCCCTTCCAGCACTGCCACCACCTGCCTTGCCTCCATCCGCCCCAAGCGTAGCCTTAGCCCCTCCCCCCCTATGCTGGGAAGAGGCTGGGGGGGGGGCCCGGCCCCACCACTTCTCCTTAGCCCCCCCCCCCCTATGCTGGGAAGAGGCTGGCGGAGCCCCTGGCCCCAAGCCCCACACACAAATCTGGAGTGCACATGCCCATCATGCGTCCTCTGTGGATGCGCGCAGCAGTGGGGACCGGCCCTCCCCCCCCCAGATGAGCTGCCCATTGCTCTATTCCGCTCCCTACCCCAACTGGGAGTGCCCGCCCCTGCCCCAGCCCCACTCCCTCCCTCACCATGGGGGCCTTAATCTACCCCACCATGCTCCTTCCCCCTCACAGACTTACTGGCCGGATGCTGCTCACCAAGCTGCTGGGCTGCATTCCTGGCCACGTGAACACTGTGGCTGTGTGCATGCATGTGGCATTTATCGTTAACATTATTGGCCACATAGGCCAAAAAAGTCAACTGCCGAGTATGTCAATTTTCCTTTTATTAGTGCTTACACGATATAGATTGATATCAGTGCACTTCTATTTTTTATCACAGAAAATCAAACTCCCCCTGTCCCCTTAGCTCACCAGGACACAAGTCCAGGCCCCTCACTTCCAAACCACAGCCACCCAGCCCTACCGGTGCCCCTCACTCCCCTCCCACAGCACCCCTCCCCAGCCCTCCTGATGCCCCTCACTCCCCACCCACAGTCCCCTACCCCTCCAGCTCTGCTAGAGGGGGTCCCCAGCTGTCAGGGCTATGGGGCCAGGGACCTGGGTCTGCAACCCCCTGCCCCAACAGCAGCACCCAAGCCCCAGGGAGGTGGTGGCTACTGTGGCCCAAGCAGGGAGTCAGACAACCATCCACTATATGGACATCAACCAGCACACCATTCTCTCTCATCGAAAAATAATGTTTTTGTCCTCTACCATACCATTGACCAAAATTCCCAGAATCAGCCAGAACTACCTTCTGGCAAAAAGAATGGGAGAAACTAGGTGACAACGCTGTTGAGTGGAGCTGGTGAGCAATTACCCGAATGGGGAGTTAGCATCTGGCTCCAGTTACAAACAACACACATGGCAGAGCTTGAACAGATTGAGAGTGGGTTTCAGCAGATGCAACTTTCTCATGAAATCATGGGGCTTCTAAACAACTGACTGACAAGGTTGGCAGGAAAAGCAAACCATGGTTCTGCTCCTGAGATGTTGCCAATGCACCCCACAAGTTTTGGAAACACCAACACCAGAAGCAGTGGCCTGTGTAGAATACTAGGGGCAGACCATATAAAAAGGGTGGACTGGGGACATGTCAAAGATTAAAAAAATTCTGAAGAAACTTATCATTTTGTAATCTCCTGTGGAATAGGCATTCTGGTGTCTGGCTAGCTCTGCTCCCAAGTCATTTGTAAGGTTTTGAAAATGCTGGACTCCAGGAAAAACTAGCAGCCCTTCTTTGGGATCAGTCATGCTGCTACATAACTATGGGTTCCCTCCTGCTCCATACTTCCAGGATCCATCAAGGAATTGAGAGCACCTCATTCCTTTTTTTAATTCCCTCCTCACGTGTGGAAACAACTGAATAACATGATTCTGGGGTTTTTAGAACCTCTCCTCTCCAGCTGAGCCCAGCAAACACTAAATGGAAGTAAACTTGCCTTCTAACTGCTATTCTTACCTGGGTTTTGTTTCTCTCTCATCACAATCTCTTGTATTTTTAGTTCTGGTTAGTTTAGTGCTGCTACAATACAGCTGTTGTGCAACATGCTGAGGTTGTAACAAGGAAAATGTTGCAATGCCCTACAAACAGCTAACAGGCCAGCTGTCTTGACACACACTAAAGTACACACTGAACTTTTTGGGAGCTTCTTTGGATCCAAACTCCCCATACCTTCTGCAAACGTTGCTCTTTGGATTCTGCAGTTTAGTCTCCCTACCCCCACCCTGGCAGCTTGTTTTAATGACATATACAGGTACCTATTTTCCCATTTGGAAAAATCCTTTGCAAGTTTGTGTTCTATTGTTATCTGGGCTATTATCTGGAGCTACAAAACACACTTTCCATACATACAGCAAGAAAGAACTCTATTAAAACACCAGTTTCCCTACCACAGGCAAAAAGCTGTTAATGGGTCAGTTAGATTTGCAATCAATTATTATTCAACCCTAAAAGTATTAGAAAGCTACAAGTGAAGTTGATCAAATAATGTATAGTTGAGAGATGCAGATAAGAAGATATAACAAACTTGAGCTTAAAAAGGGCATGGGCATTTATAGTTAAAAGCACAGATGACTTGTATCTTTACTATGATATTTAAAACTAATTAACTAGTAGAAGTTAAAAATCAGTACATTTTTATTGTAATTATTTATTGACAATATAAACATACCTGTAAATAAAATGTTCCCTTAGGTTGGGCATACAGCATTAAAAAGCTATAATCCAAATTCTGTTTAGTTCTCCACCTAAATATAAGCAGCAAATTCTGATAAGGTTTCTCTGGGTTTTACGGAGTTGTTATTAATACAGCCATTACAACACTCTAGGTATGATTCAAGTACTACCGTCACTCATTGTTAACTAAATCAGAGGGAAGATGGTAAAATACAATTTGCTGATCTAAATAAACTATTTTAAAATGTCCTCTAAACTCAGCATATTGCAAATACTGCTTTTTTCAAGAACTGTTTGAATGTATTTCTTTAAAAAAAATCCATAAACAAATAACCCTTGATCAATGAACCAATTTATCTAGGTCAGATGACCTAAAGAAGTCCTCTCGTTTTATTCTGACCAGCAAAATTTGGCGTGATTAAAATCTCTAAGTTTTTCAACATGCAGTAAAACAGTGCCAATATTAGTCAACAATACAGAAGCAGGTTAATAAATTTCATTATGAAGTTAGTGGTATAATATAGATTTTTCTCTAAACAGTAGGTAATACCTTTTTTTGGCCAAAAAAGTTGAGGTTTATTAAATCAGTGACCAGACTTTAGAGTAAGAGATTTTTTAAAAAAATTACATGTAGAACGAATTTCCAAAGTTAATAGATATGGTACATCTGATAGGGTTAAGACTTAATTTAAAGTATCAAATTACATGTACCTGATATTTCTAAGCTAGAAATACATACACTTTTACTATCTGAAAATAGGTGTATATATTTATTTTTCAATGCTGTATAATGTTGCTTACTGACATAGCAACTTTTTAATACTTGATACCAAATCCTGCCTCCTTTTAATGAATTTGGAGCAAGTGAACCACATATATTGCCAGGAATGAACAGTTATTAGTTAAGTGTACTGGTTAAGTGATTAGTTATAATATCAAAGCAACAACAGAAGTTAGATGTTAATTAAGCCCACTCAAACTGTCATTAGTTAAGGGCCAAGTAAGGTGATAGTTACAGAATTACAGAGTTTAATCATTATCTGTCAGATAACAATGGGGACAATGGGAAGAAGTTTTTTTTTGGTATTATCTATTCAATTCTAAACCTGTATGATTTCCAGGAGTAAAAGTATTTGAGTAGTAGAGAAACTGGAGAAAGTCTAGCTTTTATTTGAAGTTGTTGGGAACTGCTATCCACTGAAATAATAATGGTTTCAAGGAACCTGAAGGCCTTTTTTTCTCTGAAAAACATCACACCTTATCAGTTCATTAACAATTGCAAAAGTCCTCAGTCTTTACTTTTGGAAAAATGTTCTTAGAAAGTTTTCACACAGCTTATCTTACCTCACT
>NW_005842424.1:440105-464586 GCF_000455745.1 Alligator sinensis
TCCCCAAATGTTTCCTTAAGAGTGGAGAGGTCAGGGTAATAGGAAGCAGGAGGGGAAACAACCTCAAGGACTCCAGATTGCACTTCATTAGGGAATCTGTGAAGAAAATATTAATACCTAAGGCCTTAACATTGGTATAGCAATCTGTAGACACAGAACCTATCCCCGTGCATAGTCAAGACCATGTCTATGTTGACATAAAGGTGCGCTTTTAAAATAACATTAGCTCAAAAACTTAGCTTAGCTCAACTGAAAACCATGCTAGAGCTCAATATGAACTTGAACATTTTACTAGTATAACCATTTTAGTTAGGGATGGGATTTTCTTAAATTAAAATAGATACAGTAGTAAACAGATCAAACTGATTTGAGTATGATGCTGGAAGAAAGATGGACTGCTGCTACATAACAGCAACAATGGGAGAATTGCTATAGTGATATTTCTAAAAGACATACATAAAGCAAGGATTTTTTGGAGATACCTTTTATTTGACCAACTGTATAGTTGGGAGAGAGGTTAGACAAATTTTCAGAAACAAATGCCCTTTTTCAGGTTCTTTGTTCCTGAAAGTTTGTCTAACATCTCTCCCAGCTATACAGTTTGTCAAATGAAACACCACCAAAAAGCCTTGCTTCTTGTATATTTCCTGGACCATCACAGCTATAACACACCAATTCTATTATGACATATATAATAAATCAATTTGTAAACAGGTTTGTGTATTATGTGATATTATTTTTCCAATAAAAGATATTACTCATTGTATAATCATAGGTTCAACTTCTTGGCTTCACATTTTTTCTTCAATGACTACTACAAATTTCATACCAATACTTAAAAAGACAGTATTAACAATGCAATATTATTCATAATGCAACTAGTCCATGCATCTGCAGTCCATACACCACATTAGCAGACAACTGATGCGCTAGTCGCTTTCAAGCCTTGTTTTTTAAGTGTGTACAGTATTGCCAATGTCTACTAAGGAACAGAATAAGAGCAAACAAAGAATATGGTGCTATGTAAGCCTTAATGGAATTTCATGATGGTTGGCAATTAATGCACTTAAATTTTCTTTGCAGAAAGCAGAAACATGTGAATGTGTGCTTGCTGGGAGCAAATTTGCTTCCAATGGGAGCAGTTCACTCCAGAGCTTCTCCTGCGCTGCTCTGCCCCCCTGCAGCAGCAGCCAGGGGGAGCTCCAGGCTCCCCTGGGTGCCAGCTTGGGGCTGGCAGGGGACACTTGGGCTGGTCCCTATCTCCATGGGGTGGGGGAGAGCTGTCCAAACAGTCAGGACTGCTGCATCCCAGCCACATGGAGGTCAGGTCCTGACCCAATCTCCACATGGCTGACACACAACAGTCCCAGCTGCCAGGACAGCTCTCCCAGCCACATGGGGATAGGTTGATGCCCCCTGCTGCCTGGGCTGACTGGAAGCAATTTGCTCTTGGTCAGAGTCTACACATACACTACATTAATCTAGTGCATTAATCTAATTTACTGTGCAGTAAGTCCCATGCATGTGTAGATGCCGATGCTTTACTGTGCATTAGATTAGCCTAATGTGCAGTTAAGGGTTTTGTGTAGAAACACCCAGTTATACTTTAATTCAGCCTTTCACACAGTCCATATCATTTACTAACAGCACAGAGAACTAAATTACTGCACTGAAATGAAATAATTTGCTATTCAGAAATCAGGCCCACAACCCCCAAAGATAAACTGTTATCTAAGTGTTTTTTATATGCTAGTTTGGGTAACATAACAAACATCAACACCAACAGCCACAGATTTTAAGGCACTGAGATAAGTGGGTATGCAATATATGCATACTCAGGTACTTGGATTCTAACATTAATTCCTGGGAAAGGAAGCTCAAGCTAAGGAGAATTAGTAGATATTTTTCAGAGTAAAATTGCAAAATAGAATTGCTGAGTTAAAATGTGTTTACAAGAAGTAGTGTTAGAGTGATGTGGTAGCTGTGATGATCCAGAAATTATGTAAGAGGCTAGGATTTCTTAGGGTGATATCTTTTATTGGACCAACTGCACAGTTGAGATAGAGTTAGACAACTTTTTGAATGCAAAACCTGATGAAGAATGTCTTGTATTTGAAAGCTCATCTAACCCTATCCCAAATATACAATTGGTTCGTTAAAATATATCACTCTAATAAAACCTTTACAAGAAAGCAATAGGGAAGGAAACACATAGTCACTCCCCTTCCCTAAAACTTATATAACGTCATACACATTCATATATTCAAATGCATTATTATGTTTAATTTTATTTCCACAGCTGAGTAATAACATTATTTCAGCAACTTTTACTTTTGTTGTTTACTGCTGAAATACTGCAACTTTTTAATCTAAAAATTTAAATTCAATAAGCCATTCAAGGTTACATGATATGCAACTTACCTGGTTCTAATATCTTCTGCAATACTGTTAACATACTCTGCATTCACCTAAAAAAAAGTTCACATTTCATTTGACTTGATTTAATATTTGTATTAAATAACAACCTGATTTAGGTAGTCACACACAAACCTACATGTAATTTAAAAAAAAATCCAGACAAGAATAAATAGAATAATGTTTTTACTAAGGCTTCCTCTACATGTGCAGGAAAGCGCGATGGGATCTAATGCACAATTCATGCTATCCTGTCTCCTGCCAAATGTGCAGAACAGGAGGTGTGACTGTGGGATTGTGCGTTGGATCCCATCACACCTTACTGCTGGTGCAGGAGGAGCCCAATCCCAAATTCCCCTTGCACCAGTAAGAAGCAAGCTCGCATGGCTGGGAGCCCCCCTTAGTTGATGGGGGCACCCCAGACCTCCCCAGGGCTGGAGGATCTCCACTGCGGTGATTTCCCTGCCCTGGGGTGCATGAAAGCCAGAGGATCATCATCATAGGGATGATCCCCTTGCCCTAGGGGTACAGGGAAACCCCTGGGGTCAGATCACTGCTGGGCAATCCCTCAGCCTGGGAGTGTGGGACACACCTGGTGCCAAAGGATCACTGTGATCCTTCTCTGGCACTGGGGGTTTCTTATGTACCCAGGGCAGGGGGGGCGGGGAATTGCCCTTGGGGTGGAGGGGGATAACCCCTGTGAAGATCTTCTGGCCCTAGGGGTTTCCCCGCAGCCAGGAGCCCTAAGGAACTTGGCAGCTACGATCTCCAGGATCCAAGGGGTTTCACACCCCGCTCAACCCTAGGGATACGGCAACTGTGATCCACAGCATCCAGGGGGTTGCATAAAACTCCCAGACCCCGGGAATTGCAGTTGCTGTGGTCCCTAAGGTTTGAGGGTTTTACACTGGGCATGGTGCACACCTGCAGCATGATGCACCCCTGTGGCTGGCAGCTAATGGGGCTCCAGCCACAGGGGAAACCCTGCTACATGTGCAAATTAAAGCTTGATAGCAACCAGCTATAAATGTATAAAGCTATAAAGTACACATTTTCAAGGTCTAACTTTATAGCTGGTTGGAGCTTTTTACTGGTGTGCTAGCTACTTTGCACATGTAGCTGGTCTCCAGATAATTGTGCAATTAACCAGGTAATTGTTCAATACCTATAATGTGTAGAGGGGGCCAAATAGACATTATTTTCATGATATTTGAATATATAAATCATTGATGCTTCATTTACATTTATACTGATCTTTAGTCTGTTTCAGACTTTTGGACTCTCCATTTCTGCAAGCAAGCATTGATCTGGGCCAATCTGTCTACAGCCTCTAATTACAGCCAAGGTAAATATACTCTTCTATTCCAGTTCTCAATAGAGATTTAAAAAAAGCCTAATGGCTTTTTGATGATTAACTCAGGCCTGTTGTTGGTAAGAAAATTCAAGTAAAGCATCCTTGCCCTGGGCTAACAATATCCAAAGCTCTTAACAGGCATTTTCTCCTAATACAAACTGATGGCATTTAGTTTGTAAATTAAAATGGCAGATTTTTTTTTCCATTGCTGCAGTGTCAAAATTAACAGTCTTAGTATGGAAAACACTGGGTTTTAACAAGCTTTAAGTTAGATTTTAAAGATCTATGAAAATATGGAGATCCTTCAAGCAGTTTGGAGTTCATTATTTAAAAACAAAACTATAACTTAGCTTAATTAAATATATACTAAAACAGCAAATAAATAAAGAAAATATAACTAAGGTCAACAAGAGAGACAGCTACACCAGCAACTTTAATACCCTCTTTGGCTCATGTTATTTTGTTGAGTTACATTAGAACTTGCTCTTGTAAAGCTGCTTTGACCAGCTAAGACACTTTGTCCCAGAGGCCTAACTGGGTGCTTGAGCACCCCAGGCAGTAGCTGTGCACAAGGCAGTGTGTCAGTAGCTGTTGTGCTGCCACTAGTGTAGCTGCTGCTCTTTTTGAACGACCCCTATCTTCTCCCCGCCCATGGTCTGGGGCAGTGACAAGGGCTGGTGCCCCATTTCCTATCCCCTTATTATGCTACTGCTGTGTCCTAAGACATGTCACCCTTTAGATTTGCTCCACTGAAAAGTTACCCGCTTCCTGTCCTGTTCAACTCTGGCCCCTATGTGCTGCTACAAATAGCACAAGGGGACCAGAGAAGCTCTTTGGATGTGCTGAGGAGAGCTCTGCTCATGCAAGCATCATGAAAATCGACTGTATGGACCCCTTCCAGTAGGATACATTCTGTAGGACACCTTGCAAACTTCACAGATGGGAGTGTTTAGGGGGCAAGGCTGCAGTGTGACAAACAATCCTGTATGAGGCTATTCCCCAAAAGCAACTGGGCTGCACCTGCACTGCAATGCCCCCAAAACAACCTCCCCTTTCCTAGACTGTGCCTTTTGAAGGCATAGTACACAGCTGCACTCCTGTTAGGTACTATGATATAAAACACCAATTAGCACCCAGTGCTGGCAAAGATTTCTATCACAAGGTTTGAAAAGATTACTTTTGTTCACAACTGAAGATTTGCAGGCATTCTGTGGGGAGTCATTGAATAGATACACTCATCAGCAGTCCCGACACATCTCCTTTATAACAAATGTTACTCACTTCTTCTCAACAATGGACTTTTCTGCCTATTCCGTCCTTCTGCTGCAAACTGGCACTCCCTTCTGCTGCAAACTGGCAGAGCTTTTGCCACCAAGACTCTCTACTAGGACCTAGCACAGTGTAAGCAAGGCAGAAGGCAAGGCAAAGTGGCGCCTTAAAGACTAACTCATTCATAATGGATAATGCAGCGTAAACCCAAGGCAAGTTCAGCTGTCCAGGAAAAATAGTCAGCAAATTGGGCCTGTCTACTTATCACAATGATATGAACCAGAAGGAGGCATCAGGATTCAGTTTTAATCTTGATAAGGTAAAGTACAATCTAAGTATTATTTATAGTCTGAACAGCTACAAATCTTGGTTGAACTAAAAGGCTAAATGCTATTTTCCCACATAATAAATCATCCAGTGAGGAAGCAGTTGTTAAAAGGAAGCATAAGAAGAGCTAGGTAGTGTGCTTAAACAGTCTCCCAACCAGCAGTATCAGTCTACAAGTAGCTGCTGCTAGATTATACACTTCCATTGGGGAAGCTTACCGGCTCTAAGTATTTTGCAATAAAACCAAGACATTCAGGGAGAGGAATACTATTTTTAACCTTAAAATCATAATTTATGCAGAGTCATTTTTCAAACAGGAGATGTTTATGTACAAGAAGTTTATATTATTTTTCTCAGGAAAAAATGCTATTTAATAAGCAGGTATCAGGCACCTTGTAAAATACCAGTAAGCACAAAGTAGGGCATAAGCCCAAAGGACAGATAAATAGCCTGTATTTTTTTCAGATTTGGTAATAAGTCTGCATTTTTCAGGTTCCATAGAACTTTAGTACTCTCCTTTTAATTCTACTACTAAAACACCTTGTGCTAACAGACAAAATGGAATTTATATGCTTTTATTTAAGTGCAAGCACAGTTAGAGGTTTTGAGAGTACCACGTGACAGTTTTTTTTCCTGTAGCATCTTTTTGTTATTTTCTACATGAGAAGACCAAGGTCCTGACCACTAAACAAGTCTAGATCGGCATGTAATTTGGAAATATTACAATTGCCAAAATCATTGCAAAGAAATATAGTACAACCTCATAATGAACCTCCATTATGACTATGATTTAATTAATTAAAAGCTAATTAAAAGAGAGTGTTTGCTACAATAGGGTAAGTCAATTACCTGCGTAACACTGAAAAAAAAATCAGTCATTGCTGTTGGGCTTGTTAAAAGTGGACATTTTTTATAAACAGCATTTGTTATACTCTAAGGTTGTATTACATCAGTCTCTAGAACTGAATTTAATAGGATTCTCTGCCGAATCTAACTCTTGGCCACTTAACTAGTTCTTAACTAGAAAAAAGGAACATTTTCCCACATTTGACTTGCATAAAAAATTCCTTTTAAAATCTGTGGTTACTAGTATATTGAAATATCTCCTGCAGAACTATAGTCAAACATGGATTTCCACATTATCTTGTTATTACTATAAGCACTTTTTCCACACTAACTTACCTCTGCTACAAAGATAATCACTACACAATCTTTTTTCTGCTCTTCAGAAACATCAAAGAAAAGAGAATTCAGTGTGTCAGTCAGATAACTTTGTTTTTCTCTTTTCACAGTAGGAATACCCATCACTAGGGAGACTGCAAACACAGAAGTTAAAATCAGGTCATCTCAAGCCATATACATACAGCAGTAGTCCTTGACTTCCGATGGTCCATGGGAAGCAATGCTGGTCAAGTAACACGGGTGGGGGGAGAATTACACTTTACTGTCCCTGTCAACCTCTGATTTAATTATTTAAACTTTTGTGGCAGTGATAAATGTTGGAAGCTCTTGTGGGCAACCTATTGTCCCCAACCCATGAATTAGGGTCCACTAAAATAGGGACTTTAGTAACATTTTGATTTTGAGTTCCCTCTAAGTGAACACACAAAATAGGAGCTATTATACTAGAAAACAATAATCAAAAATAGAAATTCACTGCCTGATATAATTAACTGACACGGTTAATGTTTCTATAGAAATTTGATAGACTTTCTGTGCCATATGGTAAATTGTGCATGACAAGCAGAAATTTGGTTGCAGATATTTTAATTTTTATATTAAATGCTGGGTCTACATTGCATTTGTAAGCAGTTTTGAGTATTCAGAAACACTTGTACCTCTGGCAAAATTATGGTTGGCTGCGCCAGATTTCTGAAGAAACAATAATTCTGAGAGAGAACCATTAGTTCTCGGTATAGATTTGGTAAGATGTAAATAATGAGATATTAAATTGCCACTAATCTAGAGGGCAAGCGACTTTCTCACAGGAAGTGCTGAGCAAATTACTTACTCTTGAGTTATAGCACTGTATCTCTCAGTATGGGAGATATTACTATTGCAGGAACTGAACTAGTAACTGCCAAAGATTACAAAGGTAGAAACAATTTTAAGCAGAGGCCCTCCCTCAGATTTCAGCGGGGAGTTCTGCCTTGAAATCATTGACAAGATATCACTCAGTGTAATCAACACAATGTTTTTTTACAATGGCTGTACAGTAATAGTACAGAAATCTCACACTATGTAAGCCAAACTTAAACAATTATAAAATGGGCATGTCCCTTTATTTTCTACTCTCTCCCCTCCCACCCTCACCCCACAAAAAAAAGAAGCCTGGGATGGCCTATAATAAAAACAAGATTAGTAATAGAAACAGATAACATATTAAAATAGTAAATGATAAAACAATTCCCAAAACAATACCCCAGTATTTAAGGTGAAAAAGCAAGCCCCCAAAAGCAAGCCTTTAATTCTTACCTCCAGTTCTCCCTTGACCAATGACAACATTGGGGCGCAGGCTGTCTTCATGCTTCTGGAGGTGAGGTAGGTAGTAGTACATGTTTGCAAGATGCACGAAGAGTTTGCTGGTGAGATTTAATACGTTCCACCTTGTATCATCTTTAAAAAAAACACATATACAAAAGGCCAGCACAAGAGGATTGAGATCAGAACTCAAATATTTTCCTCAAATAAAAGCGCAGCATATTACAACACACACAATTTAAACCTGAGTCATATTATTAGAGAGTACTGTAGGTCAAATAAAAATTCTTCTTCATGGGTGTTGATGATTAGCTTTTCTGTTCACTGTAGAAGGTATATGTCAGATCTTTCAAACATCATATAAGCTTCCCAAGTGTCTCCAGCAGACTTCAGGAATAAGTTCACATGAATTTATTATCATGGTACAGTTACACTTAGGGAGTTTGATCAGATTGGGGCCCTACTGTGCTAGGTATTCTACCAACACATGTTGAGATAGCCCTCCCTTATAAGGTTTCCAACGTAATGCCCCAATCTTGCACATGCTTGCATGCAGACATACACAGAATTTATTCCCATTGATAATAGTGAATAATGCCTCAGCATATAAAACTTGAAGCTCTTCAGGCAAAAACTTTTTCTGACCACAAACCTGTGAGATTTCCTGTAGAGTTTTCTCTCTTTGCAACAACACGTTTAATTTCATCCAGGGCACTGCTCAACTCTTGAGATCTCTTTTTATTTTCTTTTTCAGCATACAAGAGTCTTTGACGAAGTTCCAAAAACTCAGTTTGGTACTTGTCTAGACCATCTCCTGTAACAAGTGCAAATTATTTCTTCAGAGATTAACCATATATGGGGGCAAACTGGAGTTCAGGAATAAAGGGCATTATGGAAGAATACATGAAGAAAACAGTAAGTACAGGAAATAAAACATGCAACTCAAGGTTTACTGCAAATTCAAGGTTTGTCTGTATATTTACGGTTCTTCAGCTTTTTGTACATTTATTGTTCATGTAAATTACACCATAGCCCTAATAAAGCAGATGAAGGCACCAAGTAAATTACTACTTGATTCAAATTTTATAAACTACTTCCCTGATAAGAAAAATAACACAACACACCATAAGTTTCCTTGCTGATTGGTGAAAAGGAGAAAAACGCCACTGTGTTTCCCTAATGCGTATGACTTACCTGAAGCAGAAAAACTCTAAGGGCCAGACGTAGAAATGGAATTAGGTGTGGTGACGCTAAGGAGGGGGCAGTTTGGAATAGGACTCATAAAATCTAGCTTGCTAAATGGGGAACTACCTGAGCTAGGCCACAGGAAATACTGATGAAAGTATTTCAGAAATCTTGCTTTTCTCCAGACTTAAAAGTCTACCTTCAGCTTTGATTTAGGTGCCATTCTGAAATGGATTCACAGCCCAAAACACCTTCCTAAGTTTAGGCACCTAAGTCATCCCTTGGTGTTCTGATGACTGGATCACTCTCTTCTTTTAATGGAGAAGGAGGTGGTGGTGCTCACCTTTTATGTAATAGCCTTGTAGCTACAACATTTCTCCAGGAACTGGGAAACCAGGTTTAAATGCCCTCACAGCCCTAGGGGTTTCAAACTCACAACTCCTATCTTCTAGGTGAGCACCCTAACCATCAGGTTATGGGCAGGGCTTTGGACATTCTCTATCCCTTCTATTGAAGTTCTACAAGCTCTGCCGTCTACTAAGTGGAAGACACCTGGAGCCCAAAAAAGAGAGTAAAAAAGTAATCCCTAAGAGAATGGTGTTTATCTGGGCTGAAGAGACCTGGTCTCCATGCCTTGTTCCTAATGCTGTTTATATATTTTATTCAATGCCTGTTGAATGCAAAATGGATAAGAAGTTTTGAGAAAGGTCTTCTCCAGGGAAGTGATTTAATCAGACTCCCTCTTGGACAATCACTTACTGGCCCCTGTATGTTGTGTTGCTTGCTAAACAGTGGCCCATCTTGAGTGAGTCAGTGCCCTCATCTCAATCTAACCTATAACTCGGGCCATGTACAGACAACCACAAGTGTACAGATGCACGAGGTTTTTCTCCAAGAGAAAAAATGGCTTTCTCCAAGAGAAAAGTCACCTGGGAACAACCAGGATTAAATTGCTTTAGAAGAGTATTTCCAGGGCTGCAGATGTCTGTGCATGTTCCCTTTTAAAAGAAGGCAAAAAAACAGGCCTCCAATATCTCAGGCTGCTTTGCTCCCATCTGTCGCCCCAGGAGACAGTGTGTTGCTTGCTGGACTCTACTGCTTCAGCTGAGCAGAGAACGTAAAGAAAGCATTAAAGGCCTTGGCACAGAAGTGCCTCCATCTTGCATACATCCTCCATTTTCTAAAGGCTGGAACAAACTATGGGTAACCTTGTATAGAGACAGGATTGCAAGGCAAGATTCCACATTTTTGCTGAAGCAAACAGGAAAGCACTGACTTAAGGGAGGTCCTTGAAGACTGGAAGAGGACCAATGTTGTGCCCATCTTCAAGAAGGGGAGGAGAGGGGACGCTAGCAACCAACTAGCCTAACTTCTATCCCAGGGAAAATCCTGGAAAAATTAATCAAGGAGTCTATGTACAATACACTTGCAGAAGGTAGAATTCTGAATGACAGCCATCATGACTTCATCATGGGCAGGTCTTGTCTTACCAAGCTCATCTCCTTCTATAACCAAGTAACTCTTCACCTGGATGAGAGAGTGGAGGTCGACATTGTATACCTAGACTTCTAAAAGGTCTTTGATCTGGAAACCCATGATGTTCTCCTGGGAAAATTGGAGGATTGTGGGCTTAACCGCTCAACAGTTAGGTGAGTAGAAAGCTGGCTGCAGGGTAGGACCCAGAGAGTTTTAATGAACGGATCCGTGTCGTCCTGGCAAGAAGTGGCCAGTGGTGACCCTCAGAGGTCCATGCTTGGTCCAGTATGTTTCAACATCTTTATCAGTTATTTGGATGTGGAGGTGAAGAGCTCACTGGCCAAGTTTCTGGACAACACCAAGTTATGGGGAATTGTGGTCACGCTTGAAGAAAGGCTGAAGATACAGGCAGACCTAGACAGGCTGGCAAGTTAGGCGGACCAGACCAGATGAAGTTCAACAATTGAGAAGTGTAAAGTGCTCTATCTGGAGACAAACAATCCCCAACATAATTACAGGCTCGGTGGCACCAAACTGATTAGCACCACGACTGAAAGGGACCTAGGGGTAATAATAGACCATAGTGTGAACATGAGCCGTCAGCAAGATGCTGTAGCTGCAGGGCAAACACTACTCTGGCATGCATCAACTGATGCATCTCAAGCAAAACCAAGAAAGTGATTCTTCAGCTTTACTCAGCATTGGTGAGACTGCAGCTGGAGTACTGCATCCAGTTCTGGGTGCCACACTTAAACAAAGATGTGGAAAAGCTTGAGAGAGTCCAGAGAAGAGCCACCCATATGATCAGCGACTTGCAAAGCAAGCCATACAAGGAAAGGCTGAGGAACCTGGGTCTCTTCAGCCTAAAAAGAAGGCTGAGAGGGGACTTGGTAGCAGCTTACCGCAACATCGGGGAATACATCAAGGGTTCAGTGCACAACTGTTCACCAGGGCACCCTTGGGGAAAACCAGAAGTAATGGCCACAGACTCCTGCAAGACCATTTCAGGCTTAACACTAGGAAAAACTTCTTCATAGTTAGGGTGTCCAGACTGTGGAATAAACTCCCTCCAGAGGTGGTACAATCACTTATCCTGGAAAACTTCAAGAGGAGACTGGATGGTCACTTCGCTGGGATCACCTGACCCCAGCTGTCTTTCCTGCCTAGTGCAGGGGGACTGGACTCGAGGATCTTGTGAGGTCCCTTCCAGCCCTTTACAATCTATGAATCTATAAGTGTCTGACCACAGTAACACAAAGTAATTGAAACACATTACCATAAGGAATAGCACTAATTTTCAAGAGTCAAAACCTAACTGATAACCTCTGAAAGGCCATCCTAGTTAAACAGTTGTTAATTCTTCACCGGCTGTGTAGCATCAGCACTGCAAATTCTACTCCTCAGAAGCTCAGCATTCAAATGTCTGTTCAGGTGTCTCTGGGTAAGGTTTTCTACAAGGAAAACAAAACCAGGAGAATTCTCCCAGATAAATAGAAAGTGTGTATGCAGTTTTGGTGGCCAACACACTCTCCTGAGAAGTGGGAGATGTAGCTTTGAAGCCCTTCAGACCAAGGTGTACACAGATCTTACCTGATTAAGTACTGTAGCCACTAGGCTACTTTGTAAGAAATAGGTTCTACCAGATCCTTCTCCTCTGGCTAGGTTTTGAATGAAGGTTGCCACAACATTGGAAAGTCAATGCTCCTAGTTTGCATTAGTCATACTCTGAGCAAATCTGATGAATTAAGGAGAGTTAAGATATAGGAGCACCCAGTGTAAAAACCCCAAACTTATACATAAAAGACACAAAGGCATTAAGTTCCATCAAGATGTCAGCTGTTCTGGGCATACACAGTAGCGGAACCTCAGGTACTTATGGAACTTTACTGGCTAAAACTTAGGCACCTACAAACTTTCAAGCAGCTACGTGGTTAGTCAGCGATTCTGTGAATCACACTCCTGAACTTTAGCACCTATATTCTGCTGGTGTACATTTCTAGATTTAGGACTAAGATTTTAAAGGGTATCAGTGCAACTTTGATTATTGTAAGCATAAAACTTGAGCTCCAAGAATGGGAATAGTTTATCCTTCTGGGAAAATAAAATTTATTTGTTTAACAAATTCCAGATTTGTATATCTAAGGTTTGGCAGAGTTTCATTTGCTTGAATTTCACACCAATTCTCTGCTAAGAAAACATACTTAATTTCAAAGGATCTACTCAGACTCTTGCCCACTATACCTATATAATATACTCTAGGCTAGATTTCTGGTTGTGCCCCAAAGATGGTCCATATGCTGTGGAAGAGTGGATGCAGTAGATAATTCCATTGCATCGGGTAGTCTTCTATTTTTCAGACCCACTGGTTCATAGGCAGCTTTGACAGGAGATTGTCTCAAAACTGCCCTAACAGACAGAGGAGACACAGTGTTGGTATAGTTGTAATGGTCCAGGACATCTGAGAGACAAGGGTTTTTTGTGATATCTTTTATTGGACCAACTTTCAGGCATAAAGGGCATCTATACATAAGCAGTGAGGCTGCTCTGACACACTGTAATTACAGTGCATTGGAGCAGACTCAATTAATTAATCAAGTCTGTGCTGGAAAGTGGTAATTACTAGGGGTGTACGAAATGGGCCATATTTGATTCGGATTTGGCCTGAATTGGGGGACAGTGATTTGATTCGTCTGAATCCAACTCTGAAGATTCAATGCTGATCCAGTGAATCAGCGATTCACCCACAGACAGTTTTAAAAGTTTTTTTCTACATACCTTGAGGTACCAGGTGCGGCTCGTGAATGCTGCGATGGTGGGGCGGATGGAGCGTCCTGCAGGAGCACAGGGGGAGCCCCCCATGTGCTCAGTGGTGGACCCAGAAGTGCACTTGACACCTCCTTCCCCTCCCCGTGTCCGCCTGGCTCGGCAATCAGCCATGGAGAGGCCCTGGGTGCCCCCCCAGATCCAGGAGGCACCAGTCGCCGAGCTGGAGGGTTGTGGGGAAGGGTTCCCTGTGCACTCCATGGTGGACCCAGAAGTGGACCAGAAGTGCTTCTGGTCCACTTTCAGGTCCACTGCTGTGTGTGCTGGGGACCCCCCCACACTCCTGTGGGATGCTCCATCCACCCCACCATCGCAGCGTTCACGAGCCACCTGGTACCTTGAGGTATGTAGAAAAAACATTTAAAGCTGTGTCTATGGCCGAATCATCAAATCTCTCCAAATCTATTCAGAGGGTTCCAATTTGACTGGGAGAGATTAAGGGGTTTGTTGATTTGATTTGGATTTGGAGATTCAGCTGCCAAATCGGGCCAAATCTCCGCCGAATCGAATCAGTGACTGAAGCTTCACATGACCCTAGTAATTACCGCGCTCCAGCATCTTGTGTATCAGCATCTCTGTGCTTAAAAATGGCGGTGGGGGCACTTAATCAAAAGCTCATTCAACAAGCTTTAGATAAAGCGCCCCTGCTTCCACTTTAAGCGTGGGGACGCTGATACATGAGACACACTGGGTGCCTTAACTACAGTGGCTCCAAGAGCCGCTCTAATTAAAGCACCCCTTCCCTCCCACTCCCAGAGCACAGCTATAAATGCCCAAAGGGAGTTTCCCCCTGAGCAGAAACATGTGTTTTCCCAGGGACAAATAGCAGCAGCACATATTTGTGTTGTGCTAGTTATTCCTGGGCATGTCCCTGCACACATGGTATGGCATGTGGCAAGTGGCATAGGGGAGGCTGCGGCCAGCATCTGCACTGAGAAGCCTTACCTGGGGTACTGGGGACCTCCCGGGACAGCAGCAGCAGTGCAATGATCCTGGCCGGCAGCCAGAACATGGCTCTGGCCAGCCAGGCTCTAGTTTCAGGCAGTGCACACTGCAGCCACGTGCCACCCCACTTTTTTCTGGTGCGGGATTTTTAGGTAATGGGATTTCCTGGTATCTAATTTTCCTGATATCATATTTATAGCGCAGCAAATGGAATCATGAGCGGTGCGTATGTTTTGTGGTGCCTCAAAAGGCTTTAAGGCGCTGAGAAAAATACACTCCCACTCATCTGGACACATCTCAGGTGTCCTTCAGGGCAGAGATAGTCACCAACACAAATAGCTGCCTCCATACTCTAGTCTACTGTCTGTCCAGGATTCAGATTGATTTAAGCTGCTAGTTGTGAATATGGCCCAAAACTAATATGACACCAAATGCTTATACCCATATTTACATTTATAAATATAAGTAGTCTTATTGATCTTTGTACAACAGCTCAAACAGGCTAAATTAAGTACAAGCAGGAAAATTAAAGAGCAACAAACTATCTTAGATCACCTCCTGTATACATGTGCACACTCAACTGGGATTCTTGCATACTCAAGTACTGAAAGACTAAGGCTAAAGTTATTTAATTCCACTTTGGGTTCAAAGGCTATTTTAGATGCAGACTGATCCTCTGTGCAACAACATCATTAGCTGCTGTTATCACAGCTCTGGGACTAGCATTTGTTAGTTAATTGCCATGGCAGAAGCAGAAGAACACAAAATATTCCCATTTCCATGGTCTACAAAACAAAGTTCATTTAAAAGCAATTCACAGAAACAGGGTTCTACTTTTAAAGGAAAGAAATAACCAGAAATATTAAAAATCCTGACTTTAATTCAAAGGTCATTTTTAAAAAGAAAAATAACATGTTTCATAGAGCTAATTAACCCAAATTTGATTTGCCCCACTGGCTGCAGCCTAGTAATATAAAAAAATGCAGTATACTATATGCGGTTTTAAATTGATAGTTACATCAAGTATAATGGGAGAGCACATGGGCTATTCAGTTGCAACTCCCCAGTACTTAGAGGAGAGAGTTCTGTTTACAAAGTCATTTTTGGTGGCAAAAATAGATGGTTAAGTTGTTGATTTAGCTTCATGAGGCTAGGAAGATTTGAATAATATTTTTCCAAATGATAAAGTAAGGGATTTTATCTCCTGTAATCAAAATAAAAATGAGCCACTGCTCACCAGATCTGGTGACTTGCCTCCTTAATATATGTCAGGCTTACAACCAAAGCCAGATAACTAGTTCATTTTTTCAGGTTCCAGTGAAGAGATGTGAAATGGAAATTCAGAGGGAAAGTAAAAGCTTTTTAGCAACCAAGAAAGTGTTGATTTTCTCCCTCTATTCCCAGTATACAGTGTCAACACTATGCAAAATAATACAGTAAATTGCTACTGAGTTCACATTGCATTATAATGAACTCATTTTAGAAACCAGGAATAATTAATGATTGGACAACCCCACAAGCAAGAATATATACCTTTTCAAGAGCATTTTGGACAGAGACTGGTGTAGTTCAATGCTATTGTTTATAATGGAAAAACAAACAGCATAGTCAAAGTAAGATATAGTATTGTATTTTATTTATTCTTTCCTTATTAAAAATTAAATTGTATAGTCTTAAGAATAATGTTCCTTGCCTCCCTTTGATTTTTAATCATTATGCCTTTTTTCTAGAGTAGTGTGGTGGCACTTTTCATCAATTTATATCAGTAGATCAAACAGAATTTGGAGACTGGCGTTACAGCGTTCTCTGCCTTAAAGAACACCCTTGGGAAGCAAGCAGTGTTCTTCAAGATGTAGATGACAACCAAACACAATGTGCCAAGGACAATCAATCAAGAAATAAAAATGTTATCTATCACTTACGTCATGACGCACATACATTAACCTGAGAAATGAACAAACAAGTAAGTGAAGGGCAAAGGGCAAGGTTAAATTGACAAACTAGAGTAAGCCAACTGACAAATTTACCAAGTGACTAAATTAACATAACAGTACTTTATAAAATGAAAATGCTGCAGTAGGTCTAACAACAATTCTAAATACAAGAGCACCATTCAAGACAAGTATGAATTTTAAACAAAATATTTATTATCAGAGCACTCCTACGCACTTTAAAAAAAAATAGAAAAAGTGCAGCTGTAGCAGCTCACAATTATGAATGCAGACTATTGGTTAAATTTTTATCGGGGTTAGAAGGTGTTCTTTTAAGCAAAGGTCCTATTCCTTTAGGTGGAGCTCTGATAGCAGGATAATTCTATTTCATCACAAGGCAGGCAAGGTTCTTTGAATAGATGTGATACCTTTTATTAGACCAACTGAGTAGTTGGAAAAAAGTTCTTGGCAAGCTTTTGGGCGCAGTCGCCCTTCTTCAGATATAGGGAGTCTCTGCTGTTCTGAGACTCCAAGAAATGAGAGAAGCTAAATGCGTGGCAGGACGTTAGTGAGAAACACTAGGAGACAACGATGGCAATCTCAAGTCAAATTATAACTACGTTTTCCATAGCTGATAATGATTTGTAGATAAGAGGGGAAAATGTCTTAAATTTTATTTTATAATACTATGTCACTGGTTCACAGCTGGCTGGGTTTCATTTACCACCATAGGGATAGGGGCAGAAAGAAAGACATTTTAATGTTCTGGCCTTGGGAGTACGTGTGGAACTTGAAAAAATTAAGTTTGTGTTGTTCCAAAGCCCCGCTGGTATATATCCAGGGTGAAACTGTATAAAATCATGCTATTGCTTCACTACATTTATTAAATGATATTACATGAATGTATAATTCCTGTTTAGACAACTGAATTTCTAACAGGTGTTTCTGTCATATGCATTGTGGCAGTCAACAGAGGTACAAATACATCACAAAAAGATGGCACTGCCCCCAATGAACTTACAGTCTAAATTGAATTTAGGCTTGTTATCATCATAGAAATTTGATTTATGTTAAGAGTTTCCATGTAGCAAAGTCTGATTGTGTTTTTAATAGTAAAAGAGGGAGTGTACAACATAGGTACAGTTTTAGCAGTGTATACATCTAGAATATTTTTTGAAATTTGGCCATTTTGTATGTGATTTATGATATGAGTACATCTTTTGAGCCTGAGAAAATCATCATATTGTTTTAGCAGATCATGAAGTTGTTAGATTTGGATGACTTATTTATTTGAGAAATAGATTAATAGATTCACAGATGTTAGGGTCAGAAGGGACCTCAATAGATCAAGTCTGACCCCTTACCTGGGCAGGAAAGTGTGCTGGGTTCAGATGACCCCAGCCAGATGCCTATCTAACCTCTTCTTGAAGACCCCCAGGGTAGGGGAGAGCACCACCTCCCTTGGAAGCCCTTTCCAGATCTTGGCCACTCGAACTGTGAAAAAGTTCTTCCTAATGTCCAGTCTAAATCTGCTCTCTGCTAGCTTATGGCCATTATTTCTTGTGACCCCCAGGGGCGCCTTGGTGAGTACAGCCTCACCAATTCCCTTCTGTGCCCCCATGATGACCTTATAGGCAGCCACAAGGTTGCCTCTCAACCTTCTCTTGTGAAGGCTGAAGAGGTCCAGGTGCCCTAGTCTCTCCTCTTAGGGCTTGGCCTGCAAGCCCTTAACCATACAAGTGGCTTAAATAGTAAGTGGTCACATAATGAAAGTCTATGCCATAATACACACACACACTGTGCTCAATTCACTCTAGCCATTTCTGACTTGATTGCTTAACTGTACATGAACTATCTTGAGGTTTTGTTTTTTTTACTATAAATAGAGGTCTACATTAATCACAGGAGGACTTACTAATTTTTGCAGGTTGATTGTGATGTAAAATTTTAATTCCACAGTCATTTCATGGCAGCCCTACCCCTTGGCACTGACAGAGAGGCCCCTACCTTCAGTGCTAATTGGTGAAGAGGACTCAGAGAGGAGGAGAAGAGGGACAAGGGGGGCAGCCTTGACTGCTGGCTGCCCTTTGTGCTGCCCTGCCACCCAGTGCCTTCCCTTCCTGGCAGCAAAGACCACTGGCTCCCACTGGGGAGCCATCATTTTATTAAGTCTTGGTTTTGGTTGATTTCACAGATTTCATGAACAGGCCCAGATTTTGCGGTTTCTATGAAATGTGGGAAGCTGCAAATTAAGTAGGTCCCTACTTATAATTGGCTAAACAAAAGCAATGCGCTCAACACTAAAAAGACAGAAGAAACCACATTCCTTGTCCTATGTGTTTATAGGTCAGCCATTAGAGAACAGCATATACAACTTTTAACTTTAACAGAATTGACCTTCAACAAGACTAGTATTTGACATGTCCCTTAATATAAAGGCATTGCACTTTCAAGCTAGCACTAACACCAATCAACATTTGAGCAGTGCAGTTTGAAGCAGTTAAAAACCTTAAGGCTAAAAACCTTCTCCCACTGGCCCTCACCTGCAGAACTGTGACTTGACACAAAGTTGCTTGTCCAACATACAGCCTGTGGGCCGCCATGCGGCCCACCAAGCCATTTTCTGAGGCCTGAAGTGCTGCGGTGGGAAACAAAAGTAAACACTGTTCCCATCCCTTGTTCCTTCCCCAGCCCCACAGCAGGTGACCAGCAAACACGAACTACGAGGCAGTTGGCTGCCCGGTGACTGCTGACCCTCTCTCCGGGGATAGCAGGGCCCCTCTCTCAGGTCCCCCAACTGCAGCCACGGGGGCGGGGGCAGGTGAGCTCACACCAGGTGGGTCCCAGGGCCCAGGCCAAGGCACCCCCCACCCCCTCCATGCCCATCATGCGGCTCCTGTAAGCCCTGCGCCGGGGGCGGTCAGCACTGCATCAATGGGGAAGGGGCGGCCTGGGGTGGGGCGGCACAGTCTGGTGTGAGGATGAGCACGCGAGCATGAAACATGGGTGCCCGGCTGTCAGTGGGGCTGCATCCCCGGATGGGATGCCGAGGAGCCCACGCAGGGGTGCCACACGCATGTGTTCACTCGTGGGGAGGAAGCACAAGGTCACACTCACACCTCCCTCCTCCTCCTCGTCCATGGGAGCTGGGGGCAAGGAAGGAGGCAGGCTGTGCACGTATGACCGTGTGTGAAGACCAGGCTCCTCGTCCCCGATGGAGCCGGGCAGCGTCCTGAGGTGCTGCTTCTCTTCCTCCTCCTCCTCCTCCTCGCTGCTGCTGCTGGAGGCCAACAGTCAGTTGCTCCTCCATGGCTTCTTCTACCTGGTGCTGTACACCCAGGTGTCCCAGGGTAAGCCTGCATTATGCTTCTTTCATTCATTGAGAAGCGAGTAGAAGCGAAAGTGTTTATTTTAGTCAAGTGTTTGGTATTATTTCATTGTTGCTTTTATATTGTTTTTATTTTGGATTTTAAACCACATTTCCAGACCCATTTCATTGTCACTTCCTGCAACTTCATTGGTGTCAAAGGTCATGTGACATCACTTCCTGATGTGATACCACTTCCTGTGAGGTCTTTGAATATGGCTTGCCGGCCCACTAGGTGATAAAAAGTTCATGATCCAACCCCACATTCAAAAAGGCTGGACACCCCTGCACTAGAGGGCTGGTGAGCAGGGACCTGACTAGATGCTACAGCTGTGAGTTGTCATTACAGGGTAGGTGAGCCAGGACAGGCTTTTATCCCTGCCCTAGATGGAGCTGTGTGTGAGAGATGGGTTATGGAGGGTGGGAACATGAAGCCGGGAGAATTAATAGGAGGGGGTAGGTAATGAAATGGGAGGTGAAAAGGAAGTGGGGGCAGAGGAAGGGTGGCAAAATGAAGGAAGTCCGCAACTGAAGCATTAAAAAAAAAGGGGAAAAAGAATTAAAAAATAGGGAAGATGTGAATTAAAAAAGGTCTCATGGTTTAATAAATTGGGATTTGGGAGTGGGTGTGGGGGGTGCCGACTGTGCTTCCTGGGGTGGCTAGAAGGTGAGAACAGTGAGGGAAAATGATATTGGGGGAAGTTACAGCCCCTGCCCTGGGAAGGGAGCCCCAGCTCATAGGGAGATAAATCCATACCCCTACCTTGTTCCCTCTTCCAGTCTCCCCTTGACTCCACTCTTGGACTTGTCCATGCCCTGTGACCTGGCTAGCCAACATGTGCTCTGCAGGCTGTTTGCACAGGCTTGCAACCCTGTGGGTTGGAAGGTCACACCTCCAGGAGTGGGAGGGGAAATTGGCTGGGTGCCAAAAGCATCCCCTGGGCAGTAGAGTTCAAGAGGTAGAAAGTTTTCCACACAGAACAGTGGGGTGGGGGAAGGGACAGTGCATCCTGGGATGCTGGAGGACTGCAACTTGGGTGGATCATCTGTGGTGAATGGTCACACATTAATGGAACATGAGCTGAGTAACACAGATCAGAGATAAACCTGCTCCCGAATGGCATAACTTTAAGCTGCCTAAAGTATGCTTAAAACTAGTTTCAGGTGTTAATGCGTGGACAACCCAGGGGTAAAGAGTTCCAGGAGCCACCTAAATTTCAATATGTAACATAGCCCTAAAAAAAAAAAAAAAACTTTAAATGGTTGCATAACATTTTCTGAAAGTGTGTTGCAGTCAGACTGTTCACATGCTAGAAGTTGCATAATATTTTTATGAATCAAAGCATAGGATGTAGATCAGAGAGCAGTTATGATGTATATGTAAATTAGATTTGGGCCTGAACCGCATCTCTGAATTTGAGGGAAAAGTCAATGTAATCTGGATACAGATCTATGTTGTCCAGTTGACTATAACATTTGAAACAAGTTATTTAATTAGATGCTAAACACTCTAAACTTTGTATCATGTAGACTTAGCTCCACATGCTGCAGCTTGGGTACACGTCTAATGTATAAATGTGTTACCTTTTGGATTCAAGACATTAAAACAAAGAAAGTTTTCAGTAAGTAGCAAATCCTAAAGAGTTCTTTTCACACTGAGCAGAATAAAAACATTCTTCTCAATTAATTTTAATAAAGATTCATATTGCTAATTGATACATTTAGTAAATTAATGGTTTCTAATAAAAAGTAGGGATTTCCTCTCAGTTTTTAGGAAATATCCCTTGTGAAATTTAAGCAGCTGCATTTAGTTCAAAGCCAGCTGATATGTTGTGGGTAAATTATTTAAACAAATTATTTTTAAATGCTAAGTATATTTTGAGGAGAACATAAGCTGGAGAAGATTAGTGAAGATGCAAGTTGCTTTCTCCCTTATAACTGAAGTTCACACTCACCATCTACTGCCATACCTATTAGACCTCCAAGCCAACCTTTTTACACTATTTTTCTCTTTTTCATAAGAGCAAAAGAAGTGCCACGTACTAGGTCAGACTACAGGCCAGGAAAGGACAGTTATCTGGTGAACAGACGTTCCCCCAGTATCTTTCCCAGTATCCTGAGCTTGGAGTGTAAGTTCTGCTAACGTGTCTGGTCGAGACAAGGGCAGTAACGGGTTGGGGAAATGCTGGCACCAAGTGCTACAGGAAGGTGTTCCAGGACTACATCTAGGATATCACCAAGCCGGGCATCTGCCTCCTGGCTCAGTGTGGCAGCATGAAGCGCATCTCCAGCCTCATCTACAAGCAGACCCATGGGGTGCTGAAGGTATTCCTGGAGCTGGAGAATATGATCTGTGACGCCATCACCTACATAGAGCATGCCAAGTGCAAGACTGTGGCTGTTATGGACGAGGTCTACGTATGGAAGTGCCAAGGCCACAACCTGTACAGTTTCAGAAGTTAAACAAAGGTGGAAAAAAACCCTGTGTCACACAGTGGCAAAGAGTGGATGCTGTGAGAGAGAGAGAGAGAGAGAGAGCGCGAACAGGGGTTTTTTCCACTGTCACTTGCAGCCTCTAGCATTTAAGGTCTAAGAAGTTCTGTTTCAGAGGCTGTACCCCTAATTCCCACATTTGATAGCTACTGATGAACCTTTCCTCTAAGAATCTGTCCAGTCCCTTTCTGAATCTAGTTACTGTCAGCTTCCACAACATCTTGTGGCAATGAGTTCCACACTTTAAATCACACATACTGAGAAAAAGAACTTCCTATCTACTAGTTTCATTTTATGTCCCCTATTTCTAGTATTCTGAGAGACAGTAAATAATAAATCCCTATCTGCTTTCTTTTCACCATTTAGTACTTTGTAAACCCTTATCATGTCCCAACTCAAATATCTAAACTGAATAGGCCTAGCCTCTTTAGTCTGATGAAAAATCCCTTCCCCTTTATGGAGAATATTTAAAGGATCGAATGCAAAGCAGAGCAGGCAGGACCTCTAAATTATATACAAAAAGAACAAAAAACTTATTACAATTGCCCCCTCCACATAGAAGTAATTTTTTAATGTTTATCCTAGAGCCTGGGAAATTGGACTTTCTGTGTGATCTTGGCTTTATAACAGTCTTTCAGATCTGTATCTAAAAAATTCTAAAAGTGCCCTTTTCCCACCTGTGAAGAATCATGGGGATAACTACTATGATCGTGAGATTCTGTAGATTTTATAGCCAGAAGAACTATTGGATTATTTGATCTGTCTTTTGGGAAAACAAAGGCTGTAGCTTTTCACTCACTTGCCTCTGCACTGAGCAATATCTTTGTTCAATACTGTAATGATTTAAATCTATAATAAGAAAAAAATGCATCTTTCCTCTGATAAAATAAAACTCCAAGTCATAGTTTGTTCCATTAGTAATCCCAATGAGGTTTTGAGATGCATGTATTTGCAGTACTAAAGCCCAAGTTACCAGTCTAATAAACATGTACTTACTTTTCAATAATATAGCTTGCTCCCTAGATTCCCATCAGTTATTTGTACTAGGTGGGAATCTCGCTATTTGGAACTAATACTAGATAAACTTGTTGACTCTTGAGGCCCTTCCAATCTTGTGATTCTATAACAGGGTGGCCTTTTCTCTTGTGTAAAAGAACTACAGTAAAAGTTCTGTTAACTGGCATCTTACAAGCCAGCATGCTCAATTAACCGGCATGCCAGCTTGTAAGATAAAGTGAAACCAGAAGTGCCCACGGTGGCACTTCTGGTTTCTCCGAGGCCCCACGGCCCAGAGGCATAACAGGCTGTGCGGGGTCCAGCTCCCTGTCCCACGGGGCCTGCAGGGCCCGCAAGAGGGGCAGTGATGCGGCAGGAGGGGCGGTGAGACACCCCAGAAGTGGCGGGAGAAGTGGCGGCATGGGCTGCTCAATTAACCGGAATATTTTGTTATCCAACATCCCCCATTCCTGGGGGATGCCAGATAACAGAGCTTTTACTGTACTAAGATTTTTTTAAAATAGCATTGATTAAGTAATGCAGCTCTCATCTTTACTTGAATATTGGTTACAAAAAGCAGAACACAGAAAAAAATTTTAAAAGCTAAATTAGAAGTTAGTGATATATCAGTTGCATATTGGATCAGCACTGATAAAAGGAAAATTAACATTATCGGCTATCGGCTTTTGTTTTGGTTGGTGTAGCCAATAACATCACTAATAAATATAACATGCCTTCTGGCTAGGGACCCTGGACGCCATATGCATGAGCGCAGCTGCAGCATGCAAATGGCCAGGAGTGCAGCCGGGCAGCATGGAAAGCAGCACCCTGCAGGTAAGTCTGTGGAGGGGAAGGGGCATGGGGGAGAGGGGCAGCTCAAGGCCCCTATGATGAGGGAGGGTGTGGGGTGTGGCTGCTCAGCCAGGGCAGTGAACGGGACCTTGAGGCTGGGGCTCCCAGATTTGTGCATGGGGCAGATGCAGGCTGCTTGCTGTGGGCTCAGAGCCAGAGGTGGTGCCAGCTTCTTCCTGGTGTGGGGGCTGGGCTGGGGCTGCGGGTGGAGCAGGTAGGAGTGGGGCAGGCTCAGCTGTGTGGGGTGGGCAGGCAGCAGCAACAGTGGCACTCAGAGGGGTGGCTATGGGGGGCTAAGGTAAATTTTGGGGAGGCCATAACACACCCACCAAAATCCCACCTAGCACTGCCTTTGCTTGGGGCTCTCTGCTCTGTTGCCTTTCCCTCAGGAGCCCTGCACTGGCTGCTCACTCCCTGCCCACCTTGCAGTGGGGGGCAGCAGAGTGGAAAGCCCCAAGCAGAGGCAGAGCTAGTGGGGGCTACAGACACACCACAATTTGCCTTAGCCCCCCCCATAGCCACCCCTCCCAGAGCCACCACTGCTGCCCACCCCATGCAATTGAGCCT
>NW_005842424.1:464874-495244 GCF_000455745.1 Alligator sinensis
ACCTGCAGGGTGCTGCTTTCCATGTTGTCCGGCTGCATTCCTATAAATCGGCTACCAGACTGGTATCAGCTGACATAGCTGGTTAATAAACAGCTATCGGTATCGGTGAAGAAAATCTTTATCAGTTCACACCTAGTTAGCACAGATTGAAATTTGGGGCCCATGTTTATTAATTGAATTATCTAGACAGAGGGACTTTTGCTCTGTTTTGAAAGTTATCTTTGTGTTGGAGGCTTTTTAATTTAAACTCCTGCAATCACATCTAGATTAGAAGCATATCATCACAGTTAATGGTTCATGAACATTTGATTTATGCTTTACGTACCAAGCACCTTTATCATGTCACATGACTCCCTTATGTAACATTAGTTCAAGCTTATGTTTGCAACAGATCCATTTTCACAAGGAACAAGGAAATAAAGCAATACTGTTAAATATCACATATAGGAAACATTTAAACTATCACAGATTACATGAGAGACTTGTGGAACTGGCAGTTTCTTCACAGGCTCACTGCCACAAAGACTGCTAAAGCTCTTGTTAAAAGAAATATTAACACTTCAATCATGCCATATACTTTTTGCAGACAGGAAGGGGAGAGAAGGAAGTGTGAGGGCATCATCAGAAGGAAGTCATGTTAGGCATCAGCATTTTTTTTCTAACGGAAAGAGATGAATTATGGTTTTTGGATTAAGGTGATTATAAGAAAATGGATATTGCTGAATCACAAAGCATACAGAAAATGCTAGACAAGGACACCCAGATCTCTAGCCAGTGTTAGTACAAGTCTATAAGTGCTGATTTCCACTGCAGATGAGCTGACCCTAAAATTGTAGGCAGACCAGGAGAAAAAAAAATGAGGAGTCTAAAATATCAGGAGAAAAATTAGGACCTTGTTGTTCAAAGCTTACAGACAGCTGCAAGAAACTAAGCATACAAATCAGAAACAACAAAGTAATCACGATGCAAAGTAATTAGCAGCAAGCAGTTCTACTCTGTTGTAACATAATTACGTTTTGATTGAAGTAGCACACAGTTTACAAGGAATCTCATTCCCAAGTCAAATACTTATTATTTCTATTTTCGATCTGTATGTATTACAAAAAGATTTGAAATTACAGTTGGTTAAAAGTGGAAAAATTAGAATCAATTAAATAAAAATTTTAATGCAAAGCATCCAGTTTCTGTGCAGTGTTTCCTTTGTCTGAAAAATGAATTATTTTTATTCTAAAGTGTCAAAGTTCAGGTGCTTCCTGCTTCCATTTTTCATGATAGGATACACTTCCCTGCTGGGTTCATGTCCTATGATGCATTGCAACCATGTGACTCCATATTGTACCACCTCCCCTTTCCAAAAAAGGAGAGGAGGTGGTGCAATATGGCAATAGCAGAAGTATGGGTGGGTGTAACCAAGAGCTAGGGATCTCCTGCTACTTTAAACCAGGGGTTTTCAGGCAGACGGTTGAGAATTGGGGAGTCACCCGGCAACTGATCAACAAGCAGGGGTGGGAGGTCCCCCAGCAGCCAATCAAGGAGTGGAGGGTCCCAAGCCTTTCACAAGGAAATATAACTTGTGGTAGGATGTTGACCTAGAGTGGGGAAAAACTGTGGAAGCACTCTGCTTGTATTTATGCTGGTGTTTATATTTGTTTAGGACTGGAGGACCGAGTTGTGGCTATGGGGATGGTCTGGAGGTGACAACGGTGCCCGAGAGAAACCCAGGAGAGAGTTCCTTAGCAAGGGTCAGGAACAGAGCCCAGGGGCCCAGAGCAGAAGACAGGAGCTAGGGGCTCAGAAGTACACAAGTGCAAGACAGGGGTGGGGCCCAGAAGCTGAGGTCCAGGGCAGTGGACCTTAGGCTAGGGGGTCTAGCTAGAGAAAAGGGGCTGAAACCAGGGAGGCAGAAGCCCCAACAAAGGTTCAAGGCTTGAGGGGCTGAGTGTCAAGTCAGGGCCAAAGGCCAACCCCTCTGAACACTGACTAATACCTACAAGGCATGGCCCTTGGGGGCCCGCTGGAAGTCACAATTATTGCCCCTAAGGAACAACTAGGGCTGCCTTAAAGGGGAAACCCACCCTGTAGTTTGGGGCAGAGAAGCCCCAAGGGCTATAAATGGAGAAGAGACTACTACAGCCTCTGAAGACTGCCTTCCAAGTTAAAAGACCCTATGATCAAGTTGTGGCAGGTGAGAGATAAGAAGCAAAGGGAGGCCAAGGAGCATGGGCAGGTAGGTCTGTTGACTAGGGAGTGTTAGATGCCAGGTGGATCGCCTGAGCCTGTCACAGTGGGCAAACAAAGGACATGCCCTGGGTACTGACTTAGAGATGGTGCAAAAACAAAGCCATCACAGCTGCAGCTGCCTTTGCAGCAGCTGCTGCCATAGGTAGAGAGAGATTTTTTTTGGGGGGGGGGGGGGGGGATGAGTGTGTGCAAATGTGCATGTGTGCACACATGCATGTGCCTCACCCCCCAAGGCAGGAAAGTCTGCAGGGGATGGGGCAGGGGAAAGGGCCATGGTGGGGAGAGAAGAGGGAGTGGGGCTGGGACCAGGCAGGGATTGGAAGGGAGCCAAGCTGAGCCCAGGATTGGGATCGGGGCTGGGGCCTGCTACACCCATCCCTTCCGTCGTGCCAGGGGTTGTTGCCTGGTGCCCCCTGTGCCAATAAGTCTGCTATCCACCAGCCCCACACCAGCCCTGGCTGCCTCCCCACACCGCCCAGGGGGGCCCAGAGCCAGGGGCCTGAGCAGTTCGAGGCTGGGGGGGCGGAACCCCTGTGCCCACCCTGCCCCACTCCAAGTCATCCCCAGGAAGAGCCTGACGTAGCCCTGGCCCCAGCCCCAGCCCACAGTGGCAGCCTGCCTTGTTCCACAAATCTAGGGGCACGCACCCCCCATGTTTCTCTGGGTATAGCAGCAGCAGCCAGGCCCCTCAAACAAGCCGCTCACAGGTCAGTCCCATGCCTCATTAGCTGTATATCATTTGCCCCTCCCCTAGCCCCAGCCCCACTCCCTCCCCACCCCTGCTGCAGCTTCCAGAAGCCCTCAGCTGGGCTGCCTTGTAGCCCTACTGCTGCCCTGTGTTTGTGGGGGCTAAGCCTAGTTAGCCCCTCCCTTTCGCTGCCTATGGCTGCTGCCCAGGGCACAGAACCTTCTTTTACACCTGTCTTCTGACAGAGGAGAATGGGAGAAAGAAGTATCTGCACAACACCTTTATGATGCACTACAGTGGCATTTTCTAACCATCTCCACTCTGCTTTCTCTTACTGTTGGGACAAAGATAATTATTTGATTATTAAAACACTGTCATTAAGTGTATCAAAATCTTATGTCAAATTGAATCAACTCTCTTGCAGCTATCCTTTGCTTATTAAATGTTTTGTAATGTATTGCAGGATACTGTTATTTCACTATTATTTTCCATATTCTTATTAGCAAACAAGATTTTCTAAACAGAATTTAAGTTCCCACTGTTAGACTGCACTAGATTGTCTAATGCAGCAGATTTATATTAAAATATTAGAAAGAAAATAAGGAATCAGTAATGAAACCCAAGTGAGTTAAACAAAAAAGCAAACCATTGAATTCATGGTTTATCCTCCCCTCTTTACACTACTCTTAATAGTCCATGTCAGCATGACCCAATATCTCCAATACCACGTGCATTGACATTTTGGCAATCACAAAGTAATTGTGGTTTTACTTATTTGTTTATACTTAGACATTAAGAAATGCTTGCCAAAACATTCTAAGTGTCCCTGCAACTATTATTTGAAATAAATATTATTAAAAGAAAGAATCTATAACGTTTTAACAATCTATAACTAAATAACCAGACGACACAAACACAAAACATCTAATGTTTACCAGCTCATATTAAAATGATGCATTTTGAAATACAGCCTGAATACTTGCAAATGTGAGCAATTTCAGAATGCATTTCTATTCATGTCTAATTAGGATTATATTTAATATTAATTAATATTTAATATAACCCTTCTAATCAATATAATTTATATTTATACTAATTAAGAGTATAGCCCTAGGTTATAGAAACATGTGACACAAGGTCTCTTGGCATACATTACAACTATGATGTGATGTGTTAAATTGCACCTAAACAGTAACAGTGCTATATGTTCAGCAGATGTATGGTGCTATAAAGTGGTAAACAAGCCACAAAGATGTTCCACAAAAATATGTGGAACATCTTTGTGCCTCATTTGCATGGCACCATAATTTAAACATGTAGCACCCCCATGTTGACTGTCAGCATCTGCACAGTGCCAGAGGTTAGCATTGGGAGTGTGATAGCTCTGTTCCTGATTCTGAGAATTGGCTGCCAAGAGACCATGTTGCAAGGTTACCTGACAGGAGGAACTGAGGGGCTCCAGCCACTGGGAACCTGGCAACACTTGAGCCTGGCAGTCTTTCCTGCCTTGCAAGGGAACTCATCTTTAAAGTGCTGGGTTGCAGCCAGAACCCACAATTTTTAGCTGTCCCAGTGCACAGGAACCCCAGGATGGGAAAGAGGCTCCCTAATCCTGGTGCTCATCTTTCTAACAAGTCATACATGCAGCTGGGCTGTCCCAGGGCTGGACTGACAATCAGCTGATAACCAGAACCACTCTAGACAGCCCCAGGTTGTCAACTGACCCAGGACTGTTGGTGCTGGACTGAAAATCATCTGATTGTCAGACCCTCTCCAGAGAGCCCCAGTTTGAAACTGACCCAGGATTGTCAGAGCCAGCTTGAAAATCAGCTGATTGTCAGACCCAGTCCAAACAGCCCCAGGTCTAGAAACTGCTGAGAGCTGGGGCAGCCCAGGGTATAGGACCTGATCTGCAGGATCAGGCTCAGGGCAGCTCAGCAATGGTGCTATTGGAAGTGGAGGATTTTATGCCTTATCCCAAACATTGTGCCTCCTACCATGAGTGTCTGGCATGGGAGGAATCACAATGTTTGAGATGGGGCATAAATTCCTCCAATCTTAATTGTACCATTTTTTTAAATGTCTTCCAGGGGCTGGAGTCTACTTTAAATGTGGCTTAAACCTGAAGTGAACAGACGTACAGGCCAGTTAAACTGGTTCAAAGCTGCCTAGAATGGTTCAGGTATGCCTGGAATCAAGTACTCTTTTCAACAGATACACTGTGAACTGGGTACACGTTACATGTGGACACCAAGCATAGGTGTCCACTGCAAGGCATGCAAAACTGGGTTCTCACCCCCACCACTGATGCTGGAACCACAGCACTTCAATGCCTAAAAAGTGATTGCACTACCTGAGATCGTAGGGCACTGTATGTGTGGACACATTCAACTCACAACAATTATGAACTGGTTCCCAAACATTTTGGAACAGTATAATTGTTACTCCTAATGTGCTGCCAGCTGTCCCCTCTTTTATTCCAAGGGTAGCCAGAGTGTCTGTGTCTACCAATTTTGGCAGTATGTTACAGTAAGAGAGGAGGATCTTAAGTAACTTGGAGATCAATTTTCTTACATCTAATTAAAGCATGACGTATTCTGCCACAATAGCTATTGTGCTTTCTGTCCTGTGATACATACACTTTCTCCCACAACAATTCAATCTTTTTCAACAGATGTTCTTCTTCCAAATGAATGGCTGGCCTGCTCGCTCTCTTTTGTCTTGTGGGGATATATATCAAATACAAAGCATGCTCTGGACTATTTGCATCTTGACCACATTACCAACCCATCTCCTTCACCTATGATATAGCAGTTTTGGACATCAAGGCTGAACTGATTATCATCTTTCTTCTAGATTAAGATCTAATTGTCTCACTATCCCAATGCACTTTTTCAGTCTTTCAAAAGCATTGCTGATAAACACTTACAAATATTTTTCACCCCTCTTTCAGCACCTACCACACTGTATCCTCACCTTCATTCTTGTACTAATGTTGCCATATCTTACTGAATCTTGTAAATGCTATACTTAACAGCAAAAATAGTGAAGGTCTCTCATAAGCACCCTTCATCATTAACCTGGAGAGCTGCGTTTCCTAGATAATGAGTTTTTTCACCGTTTCAGTTCTGCTTTTATAGCTTCCACATTTGTGTTGCATACAACTTCCAGACTTTTTTACACTCCAATAGATGCTTCCATTTCTATAACCCTGTCTGACATCTTCTATAGGACATACTGTGGTGCTGACATTAAAAGTATACTGTCAGAAAATCCAAGCACTGCAGGCTGTATTGTCTTATTCACTGTACTCTTGTAGTGCTCCCATTAGCTGTTATTCATTATCCTGCTCCATGTCTATCTCAAGAATCAAGGGTGAGATGGGATACCTTTGTCACACTCCTACTGTAATCTTGAACCAGTCTGCCGTTATCTAGAAACACTGTTTATCTGCAAGAACTTGCTATGTTATCAGCTCCTTCAACCTAAGGAGACAATAACTTCACAATAGCTTTATATACATAGTCTGTGTGGTGAATTGAATGCCTTTCTGAAAATAAAGTTGGCTTTTGTTATTTCAGACACAACTATAATTTGTCTTATGGTGAACACTTAATCCATTCAACTCTGCTCATTTCTTGGATTTCCCCAAGAGTTCTCTCAATTCTTCCACTGTTCTTCATGGTATGATCATTACTGTTACCTTGGTTTGTATTAAGCACAGAAAAATGCCTCTCCAGTTTCTGCATTCCTTTAAGTCAGTCTTCTTTGAGTATACTTCTACTATTCTCTTACACCACTCCTTAAGGGCCCTCTTTGTGTTAAAAAGCTTGCATACCAGCTGTGCACTAGCTCATATACCAAAGCACCTACCTCATACCTACCTCTACAAGGACATTGCCCAGCCCAGAATATTTGCCATTGCACAAGTTCCTCATGGCCTTTTTTAAAGTATTACTATTAACCCACAAACCTATAGGCAGGCAGCACAGATTACTGCATACTAAGGCATTCCACTAACCAAGCAGAATGCAAGCTTAAGTTTCAAAGGGATTTTAAGATGCAATCTCAGGTAAAATTGTTCAGTGATCTAGTACTGAGGTAAGAAAAGCAAAAGTAAGGGCTTATCTAAATATACTCCTTTGCAACGTGGGACAAGTTTTCTGTGCCTCATTCCCCACGCCCTTCCATCTGGTAAAATACTTCCTCATTTCACAGGATGGGAGGATTAAATAATATTTGTAAGGTACTCATATAATAAGGGCCATGCGTTGTTTCCTGTACCTAATTAAAGACAATGGACTGAATCAGCAGCTGCATCCACAAAGTGCTGAATGCAAGAGAGGAGATGGACACTTCTGAATCCAGGACTCCAGAGACAATTTTCTTCTGTCTTCAAGACTGCTCTGAAACTGTAAGAAGCTAGTGAGAGAACATGGTAGATAGAAATTACAAAAAAATAAAAATCTAACAGGAATATTTAAAAGGTTAAAAAAACCCAACCCCCTAGAAAATTCAATACTAAAATGGAAAAATCTATTCTGACTACAGTCTCAGCTTGCCCCACTGGGTCAGATTCAACCCAAGGATACTCTGATGTCAAGTTTAGAGCAGAATATCATAATTTTAGGTACTCACATAGGATACTTACACAAAAAAGGCTTGCAGGATCAGATACAGGATTTAAAATTCTGACAAAATCAATTACAAGGTCTCAAGAACTATTCCTTGCCCCGATGAGACTCAGAGGCATGACAGAGCTGCTCTGTGTCCTGGGCAGCTTTGGCACACTTGTTCAGAGACTTGTTTTAACATTTACAGGACATGATGCTATATTGCTTATTTTCAATAGTGGAATAAAATACATTTTAAATCACATTTAAACACACACGGTACAAATTCACCTTCAAAAGCCCCATATCAGAGCTCCTCTTTTTCCTGATAAAGAAGAAATAGAAAAGGCACTTTCAAGAGTCTGTTAGCAACATCGCCCTTTTAGCTGATTTGTTAATGAGATACTGTACAAGGCTTTTTGATCCACAACTCTCAATCTCATTAGCAAGAGAAGCAAGACTTGAAAGAAAAGGGCAAGTAGTTTTTATCACTGTTCATCCTACCTCAATGAAAAACAGTTTGACATTTTTCATTATCAAGAATAGATTAGAAATGTTTGATGAAAGGCTGTTTGCAAAATAGCAGCCCTGGCATTGCAACTTGGAAGAGTTGCTAGAAGCCAGGCAAAGGACTCAGTTGGTCTAATAAAAGATATCACCTCTACCCAAAGAACCTTGCCTGCCAAAATCAATGATGCACTTGGGGCCTCACTGACAAACTGCTAATCCATCTGAACAGTTTACACCTGTTTGTGTTTTCAAAGGTATATTTTCAAAAATGTATATAAATGGCAGCTGAGTCTCTTCTTTACATTTTTAGGTTCCACAGCTGTGGTTGCAAGATCTGAGTCTTGAAGCTAAGTTTTACTTGTACTCAGAGTAGGTTATATTTTTTACATAATAATTCTTAAACTTTTCTCCCATTCTTTTTAAATCAAGCTCTTATACTCTTTGGAAATGTATAGCTATATTATAGCAGGACTATATAGTAGGTCATATTATAGTAGGACTTTTGGCATTGTCCAAAACAATGTTCTTCTTAGACTTCTTTAGAGCTATTAAAACCATGACCGGTTCTGGCTTAATGCCTGGCTGAGACTGTCTGACTGATATCAATGCTATAAAAGCTGTGGGGATATTATGGAAGGTAAAGTTGAATGTACTAGAGTCAGTGAGCTGAAGAGTGCTAACCCCTGTATGGATGCTTTTATTTAGAAATCACATGGCTTCTAAACTGAATTAAATTACAGCAATCTAAAAGTATTTTAACTCTTGAACAATAGTAGCTACACAGGGTTTAACATTCTTTAATATATGTGCATTGATTTCACACCTTTAGCAGACTTGCCTTACCTTTCCTGAGTGTCCCTAACTTTCTAAGTAGGGTTAATTCAGAGCATGAGTATCTTGCAACTCCACAATTGAAAAGAGCAGAAAAAGAACTGAAAATTGAATGATTCCACTTTCATAATCTTTCATCCACTTCTTCCTTGACTAAGATTTTTACATATCAATTTTTAAATTGTTTTAATGTCTCTAATGCCCATTAGTTTTGTGTATCATTTTTGAAGGAAACATTCTGGAATACTGAGAACATTGTTTCCACATAAAAAGTGAACATACCAACAACACTGGCAGTGTGAATAAAGTTTCAAGAAACCCATCAAACTACAAGAGTTTTTTTCTCTTCTCGTTTGGAAGTAAACAGATGGTTTTCAAAATAGCATTATTTTGCACTGGAAACTAAGAGAGTTTGAGTTTTCATTAACTGTAATTGTTCACAGCCACTTGTATTTTATTTGTATTGGGATCAGGAATAAGAGTTAAAACAATGTTTTGATTTTCAGTATGGAATTATTTTCTTTTACAAAATATACCGATTTCCTAAGTAAACAGTTTCAATCTGAAAGTTGAAGACTTATTTCATTTGACTCCATACATATGTAGTTTCCATTACATTAAGGTTTCCTGTTTCAACATAAAAGAGTCTTTGCAATTGCAAAGTACAGTGTACAGTGTAGTAGTGTTGCCCAAACTTTTTGCCCCACAGGTCAAATAGGCGGTGCCCAATCTGTGTGCAGGCTGGATCTGGGCAGTGGGCCTAACCTGGCACGCAAAGCGGGAGCAATGGAGGGCCCGATCCAGAGATGTTGTGGGGGCATAGCCCGGCCCAGCCCCAACCCAGCTGTGCAGGAGGGAGGCGTGTGGTCTGGGGCAGCTCAGGGGGAGCAGAGGGGTGTGGCTCAGCCCCAATCCAGCCATGCAGGATTTAGGAACTTGGCAGCAAGGGAGGGGTGGAACGATTAATTGTCACTGTTTCTCAACCACCAAATTACTAGATCTGTAAGGAACCCTGTGGACTGGATGCCATGGCTCTGTAGGCTAGATCTGGCCCACAGACTGGGGGTTGAACACGCATGCTATACTAGAGAAAGTTTCCATCAGATAAAAAACACAACACGATGTGACAATTAAAGATGTGGTAAGACTCTCAACACCCTAGTAGCAAAAAATACACCATTTTCTTGTGTAGAAGCTATTTTGCATACCATAATCATGTATCCAAAATTTCTTTGGGAAGAAAATTAGCATTATTCATGCTCCAATTGTTTTAATTTCTGAAAATACACTAATAGTGAACAGGTTACACAGCGTCATGTATTCTGAGCCACTGAAACACAATTTGGGTTGCTGTGGCATGCTGAAGATTCAGGCACATACTCTGCAAATAACTTCTGTGGTTTATTGCTTTTGAGTAACTAATCTAAACCCCTTTCAAAGTTTTTGTTATGTGTTTTACAAGTTTATGGGTTTATCTTGTTTATATTTACTAGAAACACATACGAAAAAAAGAACAGACAGTTGTCATAGAGTTTCCTGAATGCTGGAAATTATTTCTTAGTTTTTATTTAGGGGCTGAATCTGCTCCCACATTAGAAGTATAACTAAAATGTTGTTTCCCTAACACTTACATGTGCTGAAAGTGATATGTTATCTGATCATATAGTCAAATAATCAGAACAGGAAGAAATAACTATGCGACTCAGATGTTTATGCAAGTTTTGTTAGTTGAGTGGAAAAAAATTAAGTTTTTTTTTTAAATAGTGTTTATTGATTAAATAGAACATTTAACTAATTCAATTAAACTAGGAAAACTAAATAGTTATTGCTCATTTCTGATTAAAATTGCAAATGCCACTCCTACCTATTCTACACAGAGCAGCAACAAATCATACATTGAAAAGTCCCTATAACTAAGTGAGATCTGAGGAAAGGCACTGTGACACCTGAAAGCCTGTCTAGCTCTACACCACCCATGCAGCTCAATAAAAGATATCGCACACAAATTCTTGCCTGTCACCTATAACTAAGTGCCTTTCAACCAAAATATATAGACAAAATTATACTATTGGGGAATGCATGATGAATCATCATGAATACATGAAGGGAGCAGTCACTTTACTCCTATAAGTATGGGTACTGTGACAAAGCTCATGCACTGTGCAGAAAACACTAGGAGGCAGGGGACTGCTCGTCTCTGCTTTCTTTGATGAACTACAGCAGCCAGTTTAATTATAGAATTTATGGCCCAGTTCTGCTCATTCTGAAAGAAAATAAAAAATAAATTAATTTAATTGGAATCAGCCCTGTAGACCAGGGGTGGGCAATTTTGGGTGGAGGGCTGCTTAACAAGTTTTGGCAAGCTCTCAGGGGCGGTATAGGTAGCCCTGCCTCTTGACAGCTTCCCTGCCCCTGGTCACCACATTGGGACCAGAAGTCCTGCCCCCTAGCCCCTGACCTTTGCCACCAGAAGTCTCTCCCCTTGCTGCCCTCTGCCCCACCCAAACACTCCTTTGGGGAGCCAGGTGGAGTTGCCATCTTACAACCAGAAAAAAAACAAATCATACACTAGAAGTAAAATACCTACTATATTTTAATTTTATTCCAAAAAATATTTGTCATGACTTTTGTGATTGTGTACTATATATAGAAGGGATTACATAACAACTCAAAAGTAAAGTGGCACTCTTTTATATTGTGTATGTATGGTAGGGCATGAGGTGTGGCTGGGTAGGGGGGCATAGGGTATATTGGGGTGTATGTATACGTCGATAGGAGTTATGGGAGTAAGGTGTGGGTGTGATGTGAGGGAGAGTGGGGGGTGTAGGGACCCCCCACAAACTTTTTCCTCCCATGGCGTGCAGCCCCCGCTTCCGGCAGCAGTAGGCAGGGAGGTCAGGGTGCTTGGGCCATATTTTGTCCACCCCTGCTGTAGACAGTACTATGTGGACAAGTTAATGCTTAATTTAGGACATTCACTGCTCTTAGCTTTACTTCTGGAAGACTCCATTTAAAAACCCATTTTGGGTACCTATGTGTTATATGTAAAACTATACACTCCTAAATCATAACACAACAGGCCAAGGACCCCCTATGACTTGTTGAATGCCTCTGTTTCCACTGAAGTGCACTGAGAGATACTGCAGGACTGGTTGCTTACAGACCTGGGTTAGATAGACAGAAAGTGAAACCAATTTTCTTATAGTTCCATGAAATCAGAATTACATTTTAATTTGATCAAAAGAGAGCATGTTAACTAATTTTGACACTATCAATTATGATATCTGGGTAAGAGATCATAATTAGGTCTACACGGGCAGATGACTCTCTACACCTGCACAGAGTCCCATTAAAACCAGCAGAATCATCAGCTTGAGTTGCAATGGTATGATCAAGGCTTTGATTGCTAAAACAGCATGTGAGATAGCTGTGAGGTTTCTTGACTTCCTTTTCCTGTTTGCCAGTAATCAATTGTTCGGGCTACAAAATATTACTTCACCCACAAGCTTTTGCTGGTCATCAGAAACTGGATTTCTTATTACATGAAAAAATGTAAAAAGCCTGAACCCCGCCCCCCCCCAAAATTCCTTGTAAAACTAAGAAATAAAGTACTTATAACCCCCCGCCCCCCAACAACCCTGTGTGCAAAATTATAAGTATACTTATATAAAATTGTGTTACACTAATAATGCCTAGACATTTCTCAGATTTTTTTTTTTGCAAAGGAAACTTTCAAATCTTTATTTCACTCTTTTCTGAGGCAAATATACATCTACTTATCTTCATATTTATATTCTTGTAACATCACATTTTGACTTCTTCCCCTCACCCCCCACTCCCTACCCAAAGCTTAGTATCAGTTCAACCAAGTACAACATTCTGCAAAATCTACACGGTAAATCAATATGGAAAGGTATAAACTTGCTACCCTTACCTGAAATTCAATGGAATTACTTCTAGGAAGAAGGACAAGTCATATGCTCATTATGAAGAATAGAAACATTAGGCCAAGTTGTCTTGCCTTCACTTCCAAGGTTCTTCAAGGCCTAGCCATGCTCCACCTTCTCTCTTATCTTAATCCTAATGAAATGCATCTCTCCTCTGTTCAAATCATGGTGCTAGCTTCAAGTAAATGCTTAATAAAATGTTCAGAAAGGACGTTCATGCTTTTTCTCACAAGGATTCCTTCTAAATATCCACAAAATTACCTCATCGTCCTTTTTGAGTCCTTCGCCAAAACTCTCAAATACCAAGCTTTGTAGACATCCTGTCAATGATTACTTAGGCAGCAGATGGACTGAGATCACTGTGAAACATGCTGACCGGTATTTTTGTCAGATGTTCCTGTTACTCCCCCGACTGTGTCTGTCTGCTGTCTTAATTTATAATTTGACTGTAATCTCTTGGAAGCAGTGACATTTTCTTCTGTACACTGCCTAGCACAGGAGTTGGCAACCAATAGCCTGAGCTGAATCTGACCCACAGAGCAAGGATATTAGCAACAATTCTGTGGTGGAAGAGCAGTATTTGAACGTGAACAGTTCTACCCCTTAACAGTGTTTCTGAAGCACCACCTGCTTCTGCCCCATCCTCCCTCATCACTTCTCTTGCTGTTGAATTGGTCGCTGGTGAGAAATCAGCAGCACTGGGAATTGGCAGTGAGAGGTAAAGGGATGGTGGAAGTGTCAATGCAGTGGGGAGTTACAAATACAAGAGAGTGAAGCTTGAAGTAGTTACTGAAACTGAATCAATTTGATCAGAAAAGAACATTTCAGTTGATCCAATGTATTTTTTTTTTTGCAAATAATTTAAAAGACTTCTGATTTTATTACAATGTAATATTAAGCCAACTTTTGAAATCCTTCACAAAACAGAAATTCTGCCTTTTCCATAGGCTAATCAATGACTATTAAAATTTAAGCTCAGAGCCTATCAGTGAAATTTATATACATCCATCAAAGGCAGGGCTGCACAGTTCTCAAGGTGCCATAATTTTAAGGCTATGTCTACATTAGAGAGGCTGCTGCTGTTTTAACTACACAGGGAGCACTAAGGCAACCAGGCTCCCTAGTGTGAACAATTCTGGTGGCAGATGGACTTTCCTGTCGCCCTTCAAAACACAGAGGCTGCCTTCTACTGGCAGGGCTGTGGTATTTTCCACTGTCTGCAAACATACCTCCGATGGAAGAACTCTGAACCAGAAACAAAAACTAAGAACAGGGTAACAGAGAGCAAAATTATCCCTTGTTAGAGAGGGTTGCATACAAAAAGGAGAAAATCCAAGTTGATAAGATCTCAGGTTGTGTTTATGTAATTTCAGCTTTCAAAATTAAATTAGGGTCAGATCACAGTGCTGAAACACCACAAGTGTGATTGCAAAAAAGGAAGGAAGACAAAACAGGAAAAACCTAAGGCTGCTCATGCTGCTGCCTTCATGTGGTCAGACTGTCATTTGACTTCAGTGGGACCTTGAGGTAGAATAGGACCCCAAGGTCCCACTTATTTGAAGGCAAGGCTTGAAGCCTGATCTACCATTATTGTAATGGTATGAACCTGTTTAATAATTGATACGGTCAAAACCGCCCAACACCATCCACGATAAGAAAGAAAGGCTAAATTCAGACGTTTAAAAAGCCTCAGGGGGAAGAGCTCTACCATACTTTATTTAGAGCGCAAATGAACCAAACAGACATTCGCTGTTTGGTGAGCGGGAGGGAAAAAGACTGTTTGGTGTTTGGTGAGCGGGGGTGGGAAGCTGCCCACACTGCTTGCTGGAAGTGCTCTCGCATGCCTCCCAGGAGGCTGCCGGAGTGGCCCCCCTCCCTACCAGATGACAACTGAGGGGATCAACCAGGCATGGGGGGCAGGCAGGGAGACATCTGACCCTCTTCCCTCACAGCACCCCCCCAGCCAGGCAGCAGCATGCCATGGGGACACTACCCAGACCACTTTCCCCCACTGGGGAAAGGAGTCTGGGCTCTGTATCCCTGCAGTAGCCCATGCTCCAACATCCACTGTAGCCTGCCTGCAGTGGGGTTGGGAACAGTGGGGGAAAGGGGTCTGGACTCTGTGTCCTAGCTGTGACATGCCACAGGGCCTGGGCAGCTGTGGGGAGAGAGATCACCTCCACCCTCCCTCTCCCCCGCAGGCAGTGGCTCACAGCTACCAAATGGAGGAGGCAGGGCTGGGCTCAGAGGCCAGCCTAGTGCTCATGAGTAAATGAGCTCTTCCTGAGGCTAGAGGGTAGCCCTGCGCCACGGTGTGTGGGACAGCAGCAGCATGCAACCTGGTTTAACTTGCGATGGATGTGACACAGTTGTTTAAAACAGCACTGTAACAGAAAGCACTTTAACCTAGTAACATATCCAAGGACGGTAAATTTAGAGTGTGATTCACCATTTTTGAAGTGCTCCGAGAGCCCTGAACCTTTGTTCTGTTGCAGCTTTAGAGCACCTTCTGTGCGTCTAAAGCAAAATAGGTGTGACATCTGTACCCAGCCAAAGTTACAGTTAAAAGCCTGGCTATGCAACGAAGTCTATGCACAGTAAATGAAGGTTTGAGTTCACAATGCACTGGCTATTATTACTTCCTTCATCTTTTTACTCTCCCCATCTTCATTTTTGTGAGAGTTATGGATTAAGATGGAACTTTTCTGTTGAAGACCCTAGTTAAACCATTATGAGCATATTGCAATGTAAATAAGTATCACTGTAATTAGTAGATTGTTTTCTTTGTCTTTAAATCTCTACAGGCATAATTATATAACAGCAGCTTCTTTTAGTTGGGGCTAGTGGTGAATTAAGAGGTAGAATCCACACTGATTGCATAACAATGGGGAATTTTGTTAGTAGTCCCAATAACATCATCATCTTTTTTCCACCCTTAGCATACATGGGTTTTTTTGTTTTTTTTTTACATGTTTTACTCTGGGGTTGGGTTGGGACTGAAAAGGCTTAGAACAAAATCAGTTTAGCATGTCATACAGGGTGCTGACAGACATACCTTGGCCATGCTCTAACTAATTGTGCTTTATACACAGTGCTATGAGTTACAGCCCCCCTCCCCCCAGAACCAACAGACTTTCGCCTGTAGGGTCAGGGCTGGAGGGACCGGAGCCTGCCTGCACCAGCCCTGGCCAGCAGGCAGGGGTGGTCCAGAAGCCTGGAGGGGCCTGCTGAGCCAACCCTCTCCCCAGCCCTGCCAGCCACCGGGGGCTGCCAGCTGGGGTTTCTTGCCTGGCTGGAGCTGGGACAGGGCGAGATGGGTGGAACGGAGCCCCCCCCAGCTCATGGTACCCCTAGCTACCCCAGCTAGGGTACTGGGGGGAGCTGGGCCAGGCCCACCAGGCAGGGGAGGGGTTCCAGCCCCTCCCCCCAACCCTGAGCTCCAGCCAGGCAATTCCATTCCCTCCCCCCAACCCTGAGCTCCAGCCAGGCAGCAAACCCCAGCTGGCAGCTCAGTGGTACATCCCACTCCCCACACGCACAAATGACAGCCCCAGGGGTGGGGCTAGGCTGCATCAACCCAGCCCACAACACATGAAAAATTAACCCTACGGAACACAAGTTCCCTAAAGAGCTCTAAAGCAGAACATCTTAATCTAATACTTTATTTGGGGAGGGTTAATTTTTCGTGCAAACAGCCATTTTAAAAACACACTGCAGCCATGCATGTGCATCACAGCACAGCTATAGAGCGCTTTCAGGGGCCCAATCACATGAAAAAACGTAACTTGGGTAAGCAACCATAATAAGCATTGCTATACTGGGTAATCTGCTTACTTACTAATAGGAGCCTGTGGGCCCAACACTTTTGAGGATGTGTAAGGAGCAGTTTTGTTACCACATACTTTTGGGCCAATTACATCAGAGTCATGGGAAGTAAGAAGGTTATCAGTTCCCCTTGTAACCACTTTATTTTTTCTTTTTTGCCACAGTAAAATTAGTGAAACCTTTGCTTACAGATGAGATGAAAAAAACTGAATATGCTAATTTCCAATTAAGCCAATTTAAAGGTATAAAATAGCATAGGCCCATGCCCAGGTGAGTGAAGTTTGTAGAGGTTGGTGACAACCACCGCCTTCATTTTAAAAAGTATTTTTTTAGATCTCACGATTGTGAAAAACAAAAGCTAGAAAACATGATCCAGGCATGAATGATAGAGACATCATCCTCTGTGACGATTTAGCTCCAGTTATTTACACTCAATTTAAGAACTCTGAGTTAGCATGGACACCATAAAACACCACTGTGGAGCTACACAGAATGACTGTATTACAGGGGTGGGCAAAATACAGCCCATGGGCTGTATCCATCCTGCCAGGCCATTCTATCCAGCCCGCAGGAACCCTAAAAAATTTAGAAAATTAATATTTATCTGCCCCTAGCTGCCTGTCATCTGGCCCTCAATAGCTTGCCAAACCTCAGTAAGTGGCCCTCCGCCCCAAATAATTGCCCTCCCCTGCTTTATCAGCGGTGCAGAGTGACAAGGACACATTGCCTTATGAATTCTAGCATTAACAGTATTTAGGCTTCCTGAATTGTGTCCCTTGATGGGCCAGTTATTTTGAGTTTACAGCACCATTTACCTTGAGTTACTTATTTATGAGTCTCCATAGGAATCAGGAGAGCAGTAACACTTGATTCATACCTTGAGCTAAAAATGCAGTGGAGCCAACCCCTAAGTCTACAGACAGCCTTAACAGCTATGAGGAATGTTATCTATTTTGTTTATTACCAGAGCAAATAAAAGCCTAGTCAGGAGCCAGGATCCAGCTGTGCTAGGTGCTTTCCACACAAAGAACAAAGAAATGGCCATTGCCTAAAAGCCTCTATAATACAAATACAAGATGAGGACAGCAGACAAATACAGACAGGTGGGGATGCCCAAAGAAACAATATTAATTAATATGACAGGCAGCAGTCAAAGCACACCAACTGCCTAACTTGTCAAACCTTTCTGTAGACATCACAGCAACAAAGAGCTTAAGTTCAGGTTTAGAGAAGGAAAAAATAAGGGAGATGTGTAGATATTTATGGAAAGCCTCTCCCTAGCACCAGGAGTGGCACAGGATAAAGCACAGGACAACCTCACTGAAATTCAAAACACGCACACCGGGGTGATGGAGGCTGTGATTACAGGTCAGGCTTGACCTCTGGAGAGTAAACATAGGATGACAGGGAAAGACAAACAGCTTGTTTCATGCCAAGAAGGGGGAGCCAGTGAAGCACCCTAAGCATCCCTGTGGGGAGATAACTTCTGTACCATCTTATGGGCAGGCAGTGGAGAGGAGACCTACAATATATTCTAGCAAAGGAATCGCAGCAGGTGAAAAAGAAGAGCAACAGGCCCAGTCTACCTACTTAAGCAGATATACTCTAACTACTAAGGCAAAAGGGACTGATGCATCTCTCACTTTATATGAGATGGGAAATGAGGTAAAAAGAAAATGCCAGTGGTGACAAAGGTGAGGAAGTAGGAGGAACAAACACAGAAGTCTGAGAAGGTGGTATCATAAAAAATTGCAAGAAACAAAACAAAGCTTATGCTGTGGGTTTAAACTGCAAAAGGGGACAGACTGAAATTTCCCTTCTGCAATCTTTTAAACCTTGGTTCCTTAGACTCAATTGTATCTGTACTTGTATGCAACTTCTACCTGCTCCCAGCATAATAGCTCATTTTAAGTGTCAGAGGCTGCAATAAACACAGTATCATGGTTGGAGGGAAAGGGTTAGTCTCAAGGGCCAAGACTGTTTTTGTTGTACTCATCTGTAAGGTGCCTGACACAACAAGGTCTGGATCCTAACAGGCCTTTTTACCCACTACTGAAATATAAATAATGAACTCACAAAATTAATAAATAAAAGTAACAGAGAAAAAGGGAAGCAAGTAAGAAGTCAAACCAAACTTCTTCCGCTCATTTTGGAAATGACTAATTCCTAGATCTGACTTTAATATACCTGCATCTACAAAACGGAGCCTTCTCTGGAGGTCTCCCCAAGGGTTTAGTTAGAGATCCAGAAATTCTGTTTTCCCTTTCCCCATGCAAATGTTGGCATAGCAAATTTGCCTTCAGCTCTTTATAGGGCGGTGGCAGAACTTTTCCAAGTTCTCCCTGGAAAATAACGGAGTTTTTATCACATTTCCTATGCCGCCTTACAGAAGATCCCAGCTTCACTAGGCACATGATCTGATGACCTATCCAGAGTAGAGGTCACTTATGTTACATAGTAATAGATGTATATTGTTTTTTAAAACAGTGAAGTGATTGTCTTTTGACTGAAACATTCCCTTGCAGTGTTAGGAGCCACAAGAACCAGAAAGTGAAACAAACCAGAGAAGGGGTACTGACCTAATCAATGACATTTTGAGATCTAGTTTTGAAAATAAGGAGCATAATAGGAGCACAGGAAAAATTACCATAAGACCAACTCCATTCCTATTTTTTCTGCAACTTATAGACTAACTAGAGAGAGATTATATATAAATACGAAACACACACACAGCACAAGTTTTGTGGGCTGAAGCTCACTTCATCAGATGCTGTGAGCTTCAGCCCACAAACGCGTATGCTCTATAAGCTTGCTTAATAACTATTCTCCAACTATTTGGGTTGGTCTAATAAAAGATATCAAATTCACCCAAGGAACCTTGTCTGCCTATGTGCTCTATACTACCATTTCTCAACCTGTGGGTCACAATCCAAAAGTGGGTTGTAAGAATATATGGAAGGGTAGTGAACGAACTGTAAAAATGGATTTTCCTTTAAAGAAGAAAAATGTGGGAAACTGTGGCTTTTCCCTTGCAGCCTGTGAGGGGCTGCTTGGGGGTCCCCCCCAGCCCACACACCGGGGGCCTGGGGGCAGCAGGTCCAGACTGAAGGGCACTAGGTCGGGACTGGCCATGGCTGTTTACAAATGGGTCCTGGTGCCAAAAGAGTTGAGAACCACGGCTCTACACAAGAGAGATGTAGGCAGCCATGTGGCTAACCTGCGGCTCTGGAGCCCCATGAGGCTCTTCGGAAGTTAATTCGCATCATCTCCTTGAATCTCTGCACAAGCACACGATGACCAGCTTCCAAACAGAAGGTGAATGCAAGGAGACGAGCATTAACTTCTGAAGAGCCGCAGGTGGCTCTGGAGCCGCAGGCTGGCCACCCCACCAGCAGCTGAGCTGGCAGGGCAATTTGCACCTTCCAGACTAACAAAAGTGTGCGCGCATATATGGGTTGTTGCTGTGCTGCTCTTCATCACAGCATCTGATGAAGTGAGCTTCAGCCCGCAAAACTTGTGCTGTGTGTGTGTTTCGTATTTATATATAATCTCTCTCTAGTTAGTCTATAAGTTGCAGAAAAAATAGGAATGGAGTTGGTCTTATGGTAATTTTTCCTGTGCTCCTATTATGCTCCTTATTTTCAAAACTAGTCTAATAAAAAGCATCACATCTACCCACAGAACCGCGTCTGCCTGTGTGCGCGCGGCTGTACGGATGCATGTCCGCGCTTGTGTGTCTGTGCCCAAGCATGTGTACGTGTGTGTGTGGGGTACACATGTACGTGTGTGTGAGGGTCTGTGTGTGTGTGCAGGTGCATGTGAGGGTGCGTGTGTCCACCCATATGTATGTGCGGGCGAGTGTCCTCCGCGCCCTCCTTGCAGGCGGGAGCTCCTTGTGTGCGCGCGGCTGTACGGATGCATGTCCGCGCTTGTGTGTCTGTGCCCAAGCATGTGTACGTGTGTGTGTGGGGTACACATGTACGTGTGTGTGAGGGTCTGTGTGTGTGTGCAGGTGCATGTGAGGGTGCGTGTGTCCACCCATATGTATGTGCGGGCGAGTGTCCTCCGCGCCCTCCTTGCAGGCGGGAGCTCCTGGGCGAGGCGGCTCCCGCCTGATCCTGCTGCCAGGGGGGGGTGAGGAAGGCGGCTGGCACCTTCCCGCAGCTCGCACTGCCCTGCCCTGCCCAGCAGCCCCGGTGCCACCCTGCCGGCACGCCTCCGCCTCCAGCCACCCCCTTCGGCACAGAGGGCCATATTTTATTCATAAACGAAGATGCCGCCCTGAGCTGAGGGAGCAGAAGCGACCTCCCCCCTGCACCGGTCCTCGGCGCCTTTAGCTTGTCAAGCTCTGGCACCTTGTGCGAGGCTGCCCAGGAAACTGGGGCAATTTTCTCTCCAGCCTGAGGTGGCCCCCTGAGGAGCTGAGGGCTCAGCTGCGGGGATCCAAGGTGTAGCCGGGAGGCTGAATTGTTTCCCAGCTGAAGCAGCTCTCTGCCATACACCCAGGGCTGGCCTCAGTCCCCATCTCCCACCCCCAGCTTTCATGACCCCCCAGATTAAACATGTGGCCCTCTGCTCCAGTCAAAAGACCAGGGTAGCTACCCTGGGGGCAGTGATTCTCAGCCAGGAGGCTGCCGCAGCACCCCAGAGTGCTTTGAAATCCTTTTAGGGGTGCTGTGGGGTGCCGAAGTTGGCAAACTGGGATTGTAGAGAAGTAGGGCTGCAAGGGATCGCCAGAGGTCATCCAGTCCAACCCCCTGCCTGAGGCTGGATCATTCCTATACAAACCATAATCTAAATTACTGGCAACCCTGACAACAGAGATCCACTGTGTCAAAACCATTGTGACCTGCTGTGGTCTGCAACAGAGGAAGTACTCTAGTATTTTTCCATAGTCAAAAAAACCCCAGTGAAAACTAAGTGCTGGCATTTTCAGAGGGGGACTCGAATCTAAAAAGGATGAGAAGCACTGGTGTATTCAGGGCCACCTGTACAAATACATGAAAATAAAACCCCACAAAGGTAGACCCAGGGCATGTACTCGCATGCCATTGGTACTTAAAACCACCACCTAGTAGGTCCCTTTCCTTTTGAGTACCTTCATGCTTTTTTTTTTTTTTGGGGTTGTTTTCCATAGTTGCCCTTTAGTGTAGGATGCAACAGAATGAAAGGAAAGAGAAGACAAACTTCCACCATGACGCACTTAAAACATTACCAGCTTAAAACACGTAAATGCAAAGCAAAGCGTAGTGATTTTGTTACTTGTCTCTGCTATGCCGGTGATACGACCTTCTATACATTGCAAATACAACACGGCTAGCATATACAAAAATATGCTTGTATGACTAATGGCAATTTCCCTTCCTCTCTATTATAGTTTCTTATTTACATTAAGAACACAAACTCTTTGGGAGAATGCATTTTTGCCTTTAAAAAAAAATCACATTATATGCAGAACACATTAGACTTGCATATACACTAAACAGACAAGGTTCTTAGGGTAAATGTGATATTTTATGAGACCAACTAAATAGTTGGAAAATTGTTCTTTGCAAGCTTTCGGGCACAACCACCCTTCTTCAAGCACAGAGATGCTTGCCCACTCAGGCTCCAATTTGGCTGCAGCCTGTTTCACTCTGCTATGGCTATTAATTTATTTTTAGAAGGCATCGTTACATTATTAATCTCAGACAGTGTAATAGAATAGGCACCTCCTGGTGGTCACTCTCTGCTGTGGCTTTAGCTACTTATCTCCAAGTCTCGTCTGCCACACCTTGAAGTTCTTAGTAAAGTTTAGAAAGGGAGGCTGCTCCAGGGCCCTAGTGCAAACTTCACACTGGCCTCCTGCAGCAGATCTCCTCAGATCATGTGCGACTCACTCCAATTTCCACACTTAATTGGCCCTCTCAGTACATGTGTATCCCCCAGGATGCCTAGTGCCTTACGGGCTAATCACAGCCTCTAAACTTCTCTCCTAGCTGTACCCATGCCTCATAGGTGTTACGCATCATCACTCAAGTTGGGCACTTTGCTTCAAACCACCAGGCCACCTTAGGCCTCCACTCCCTTATTGGGGCCTTGACCTTCCTAGCTTCTGCCCCACTACTCTCTGGCTGGTTCCTTTATCCTAGATCCACTACACCACATCTGGCTCATCAGGCTGCAATCCTTGCCTCACCCTCTTGGATTCTTGTTTATACCACAACTGGGCTGTGGGCCCTCTGGCCCCAGTCTCTGCCCCTTCCTGGGCTGTGTGATCTCCAACCCCTGTTCCTGACCATCTTGGGCTCATGGATCCTTTGGTTCCAAGCTCTGCCCCTCTCTAGGCTGTGGGGTCTCTAGTCATGTTTCTGTCCCCATCAGGAAACACTGAGCTTCTGTCTGTGCTTTGAGCCCGATTCCTGGCAGGGTTCAAGGCAGTCACATGCCCCTCGGGGACTAATGGGACCTCCAAGCCACCCCTCTCTGGTCCCACCCAAACCACCAGTTTAAGCTATAAACAAAATTGTAAGCCAACTGGCTGCAACTCTGTTCCTATATCCCTGCAAGCCACCCAGGGGCCGCTATCAGCTTGAGACCTCCAGGCAGTCCTCTGCAGCCTCTCAATTTATGAGCTCTTTCTCTTCCACCCTGCAGAGGCAGACTAATTGCTTTGGCTCAGCCCTAGGCTTCTCTCTCCTAGTTCCTGCCCCTTTCTGATCAGGCAATCTCCCCAACTACCCACACATGCTTTCTGATTGCATTTGCTGGCTTCACCTAATGGTAGCTCACTGCTGCTATCTAGCTGCTGTAGGAGCATCTGGTCTCCCATGCTTGACTATTGTAAGGTAACCCACTCTACAACATGCCCTCCAAGCCTGTTTTTCCCCCTAGCTGGCTATTTTCTTTGTACTCATCTCAAACAACAGGAGACTTCTGGCTCTCTTTTACAGACAGCTACAAATTATATACTGCAACTCATCTTAGACTGATAGCCTTCCTGTATTTTGAGCTCTTAAATGGATGAGGTTGCTTCCCTTCATAATAATCACTTTACTATGAATTATGAATATTGATTTTTATTCACTGATGATACCCAAGGGTGTGCTGAGCAAATTAAAATGCAGAGCTCCTACTTGGATTTCCAGCCTGAACACATTAGGAAGACTAAAGAAATTTTAGGCAATAGTGAAAGCTGAAGAAAGATAGTCCTAGTAGTGATATTGAATGAGGACTCCTTATTAAACTATACTGGTCATGCAGTTCAGATAAGATACTCGCATTGTATTTAACAGTTAAACAGCATTTTTCATCTTCCAAATTGCAAGCAGACACTTTTTCTTAGCTTGCTCTCAAACACAGTCGACATACAGCATGGCATCCCAAGCTACCATATTTCCACTAGTGAATTTTTATAAACAGCCATATAAATTAAACTCAAAACTTGTTCTGAGAAAGAATATGATCTTGTTTTATCCCCTAAATATGTACCATCACTTAGAAATTCCTTTGTCTTAAGTAACCCATTTCCCTCACCATGAACCACCCACCTCAGTAACCACCAGAACCCACTTAATGTTCCACATCAAGGTGAATGCCTGTTATTGTAATAAACCGGAAACATTCAAGATAAACACTTTGTTATATAGTACTTCACAAACTGTACCAAATTAAACCTGCCCAAAGTCATGCCTCCAAAACAAAAATTCTAGTAACTGTAGTACCAGAGGTATATTTTTGTACAAGGCCACAGTGTGAACCATATTAATTGATAGCATAAACATTATATTTTCTTGCATAACACACACTGTGGAATATAATATGCATCTTGTTTTTTGAAAGGCAGAATCAAGAAAAAAAATTTCTAGTGTTCTGGCTGTGCTGAACAGGGACAGAGCCCAATCTTCAGCAGATTCACTGCCCTTTTCCTGTTTAAGCTAACAGGAACAGACAGCAAAAATTGCCTTAAGATTCAGCTGCCTGAACAGCAATACTGCCATGCTGTGGAGCAGAAATCAAAGCAGTGTGGTTCTATCTGGGGAAGAAAATCAGCTTCCCTGCTTAAATATACATACCCCAATTAGGGGGGGGGGGGGGGGGGGGGAGCGGCGTGTGTTACACCCCCAAAGGGGGGGGGGGGGGGGGGGGAAATGCCATCTGGTTCATATGCCATTCAGTGGTGTTCTGTGGGAAAGGGGGTAGCTACATTCAGGATTGGAGGTAATGATGAGTGTAAGTGTGAGCTACCATTTAATGGCACCTTCTCCCAGCCCCATTGTCCCCAGAAGAGTTATTTTATAGCACTGCAACTACACACAATTTTTTAAACTTCTTTTAAAAATGTAACCCGCACTATTTTCTTAGGTCTACCTAGAACCCCAGTGACTGACTGGTGATAAAGACTACAAAACATGTTCATTTACACTGTGACACTGGAAACATATGGGCGACTAGCAGTTTACAGAACTCAGAGTACCTCAGTCATGTTTACTTCTTTAAAATGCCAGTGCCTGCTCTGGCCTTTAAGAAACATTTTTTCAATCTATTTGCCTTTTCAACATACTAAGGAGTAATAAAATACATTATTCAGGACCAGGATGATTCTACTAACAAAAAGTCACCTCTAAGATCTCCATACTGAATAAACTTTCTCTGGAGAAAATAGTTGTCTTGGCAGGACGCAGAGCAGATTTAGGTTGGACGTTAGAAAGAACTTCTTCACAGTAAGGGGTGCCAGAATCTGGAATGGGCTTCCAAGGGAGGTGGTGCTCCCCACTACCTTGGGGGTCTTCAAGAGGAGACTGGACAAGCACCTAGCTGGGGTCATTTAACCCCAGCACTCTTCCTGCCAGGGCAGGGGGTTGGACTCTATAGCATACTGAGGTCCCTTCCGACCCTAACATCTACGAATCTATAAAATCAAACTGCTTGAGCAAAGGTTGGGAAAATGCCATCAGGTTACTCACAAAATTATACGGTTGAATAAGTTAAAAGCAACAAGTCTGACATTGTTAAGACACTGCTATATGTTTATGTGTGCATATACTATAATACACACATATATACATACACACACACGACAGCAAGATTGATCAGTGGTTTATTCTGAACTACCTTTGGTTACCTATACTGCGGTTTTCACTTAAAGGGAGTTAGTTGTCTACCTTCTACTGAATAACACACCTGGCAAAGTGTTTTTGGGGTGCTATCTTTTATTGGACCAACTGCATAGTTTAATCGTAGAGTTGGGGTAGAGTTAGACAGGCCTGGACAATCATGGCTACAACATCACTAACACAGTGGTCATCAACCAGCCAATCTCAATTGACTGGTTAATCATGGAGCCTTAACAGTCTGTCAGAGGCTCCATGATCAGGAGCGGCAAGATGCACGTGGCTGGGCTGAGCTGAGCCATTCCTTCTGCTGCCCGGGCCGGGCTGGGTGAGTGGGGTCAGAGCCCAGGCGTAGTGATTGGGAGGGGAGATTGGGCAGGGGGTCAGTCCATGCCCCATGAACCACCAGCTGGGCCCTCCAGGGGGATGGCTGAGCCCTCCAGAGGGGACTGGATCCCCTGGCGGCACATCCGGTTTCACCACTAGTACTTTGGGGCTCGGCCGTTGGCCGCGGGCCCCCCCCCCCCCAGCTCAGTGATCGGCTGCTGGGGGCCCCCCCCGCCCCAGCTTAGCAATCAGCTGCAAACTTAAGCGCTGCCCCCCAGGCGCTGAAGACCCACGCTACGCCATTGCCCAGGCAGCTTGTCTGGGAAGTGGGGTGGGGGCGGTAGATCCTGGGGTGCCCTTCACTTACAAAAAGTGATCTTCACCATAAAAAGGTTGGAGACCACTGCTCTAACACTACCCCTGGAAAGAGATTGGCTGGAAAAATAAAGCTGATCACTACACCAACAGATTCTAGATGAAGCAATAATGAATGGATATAGCATGCAAATACAGAAGTAATCATCTTTATTTACACTGCATTTGCATTTAGATAAGTACACACAGCTCACAGAAATGAATACCTCTCATAAGTCATGTCATTCTTTTGGGGGCTGATAGACATTTGTACTTTATCTCAGTTTAGATGCTGAAATACAAATATGGCCCAGTGAGTCACTAACAGGGTTCAACTTCAGGGGTGGCTAGGATGACCCTGGAGCCTCCTTAGTCCTTGCCTCCTTGGCTTTCTTTGGGCCATTTCCTTTACCCCTCACTTGCCACATCTTGATGAAATTATACTTTTAGGAAAGGGAGGCTGCCCCAGGGCTCCTCAAGTCAGATCTCCTCTTTTGAACATGGGTGTCTGTGCTCATTACCTTAAGGGCTAATTACATGGCTCTGACCAACCCTTACACCATACCCATGCCTCACATATTATACTCATTCCTACCAACACACACCTGGCCCTCCTAGGCTATGGGGTCCCAGCCCCAGTCCTGCCCCTTTTTGGGCTACAGACTTCTTAGTCCCCTTGGTCTCCAGCTATGACCCCTGGTCTTTGGCTCCTCTCTCTGGGTCCTGGCCCTGCTTCTAGGCCAATCAAAACTCCTGGGCTCCCCCAGCCCCACCAGTCTCTGGCTCTCCTCAGCCTTTGGCCCATCGCTGGGCCCTGGCCCTACTCCTGGGCTAGTGAGACCCTCAGGCTCCCTGGCCCTGTTGACACACCCGTCCTGGGGTACAGCCCTCTGGGCTCCCTGGCCTTCTGAGCCCTCCCTCCTTTTTGGGCCAGCTAGGACTTCCTTACCTTCTCTTTAGTCCCTTCAACAAACCACCAGGTGTTGCTTACCCCCACCAGCTCAGTTATTAAATCAGGAGCCCTGCTGCCAAGGAGCTCTTCTCTCTATGTATCTCAGGGCTAGACTGCCTGCCCAGCTCAGGCCCTGGGCTTATATACTTCAAGCCAGGTCACTGTCTGGTCAGGTGACTCTTTAATTGACCCCTGCCACACCTGCAGGTTGCTTCGTACACAGCCTCTTCCCCTCTTAAAAAAAAGCGACAGGTGTGTTAAGTGCCCTGACACAATCATCCAGGAAGCTAGGACCTTAGTTAAGCAATTCTTGTGCTAGTCACTGGATTGCAGTCATCCACTAGACTACACTCCCTACCTATCCCTCCTGTTGGTCATTGTCTGAATTTTGCTTTTACCAGTAAAAATGCCAGTCTTTAACCTGTGTTGCAAGCATTTTAAGTGAAAATACCACTAGGATCTTATAAGTCCCATTCTCTTTTGATCACTTATTTTTCCACATTAACTAAGTTCCATGCAGCTCAAAACACTACCCTTAATTAAAGAGCTACTTAAATTCTGACACAAATGTAGAGGTTTAGGCCTAAAATGAACAAGCAAATATTGAAGACCCTCACATATAATGGAGAGAGGCAGGGCAATACCTTTTAATTGACTAGTCTGTGTATCTTTTACAAAGGCATAAAACAAATGAATGTAGTAAGATGTGGTTAAGCAGGTAGTCTGATCACAATGAAGATGAGGATGCTATAATTTAAAATACATTACATTTTAATTTATTTGCAAAACTGAGCAGAAAAAACAACATGTATTAACACATGTCCCCAGAAACTAATAAAAACTGAGACTATATAAAGAAAAGTCTAGTGTAGACTATCAGGAAATGCATTAGAAGATTAATTTATTAAGGTGATGCTACAGAAGAGGTAGTTACTCAGGCACGCTGAATTATGATGATCACTTACTTAGATGGAATGCATGTTAAATCATAGAGAGTTAGAGGGTGGATTTTGAAGGCTGGGAGCATTTACATTCTTTGACTAGATCTACTTTTTCTTACAATATAAGAAGATAACAGATGATCCTTAAGAGTTTCTTGAGGTTCCATTACCTTGCATTAATCAGAGTTTATTGGCAAAAAATGACCTCAATCTGTTCAAAATTTCTTCTTGTATATTTCCCTCATTTAATCTTCAGACATTCTTCCATAGACTCAAGGATTGTCAATGTAAGAAAGTTGTACAAGGATGTATTGAATGACCTATTAAAATGATATGGTAAGATTAGTTTAAGTAATTGTATGAATTCTCATTTAGAAGTAAAAATATCTAATTTTACATTCATTCAACCTTTGCTTGATCACATTAAGCTAAACCAAAATCAAACTATTTCATACTCACGTAAGGACTTCTACATAGCCATTATACATTTAATGGATTTAACCATATCAGTTTAGATTCCCACCAGCCTTAAATTTAATAGTTCATCTTTCTCATTCAGACAATCCCTCAAGGCCATTTTCCTCTTTTGCATATTAACTTTGTAATTTTTATTCCTTAAAACTTTTTATCCTTCAAAGCATTTCAATGAGGCTAAAATTTCCCCACAATTTGAGTTCACAGGACTCAGTCTAATAGGAGTTATTAGAACAGTTGTATCTGTCAGTAGTAGCTTGTAAGCTCCTTGTGGCACAGACCCCTTCCCCCTTTAAAAAAAACAACAAACCCACACAATGTCTGGCATGCTAATCTAATTATCCACATTCGATGAATTAGTCCCATTGGCTTTTTCCTTGAAAAAGGAATTCTAGTGAGTAGGAAGAACTGGTAAGTTGTAGCCTTTATGTCATTACAGCTGAATGCATCTTTTCCTCACAAGTGTGTAAGACTCTGGTTCTTAACTGGGGTGTCACAAGACCCCCACAGGAGTGCTATGATGTAGGCAGCAGCACACACACTCCTGCTGCATTAGGGCTCTCAGACAACCCTAAAGCAGACAAGAAAGCAGGTTTTGGCTACAGTTCTTCCTGTTCTGGCCCCTCCTGCATCTCCCAGAAAGTAGCACATGGGCATAGGCAGATTAATACATGGGCTGACTGGGCCCAGGCTCATGGACCCCTGCCAATCAGGGGCCCCAGGGTACCTGGTTTCCTGTAGGAAATGCAGGTTTCCCCTTGCAGATGGGCAGCATTCTAGCCTGCAAGGGGATGCTAGGAGCAAGACACAGGGGCACCATATGTCTGTGCATGTTCACATGCACATGCATGGCCTGGAAAACAGCCAGGCAGAGTAGAGAGCAGCTCCCTGCAGGTAAGGGGCAGGGGGAGAGGGGGCAGATAGAGGACACTATTTGAGAGAGGGAGTGGGGCAGGGACTGGGGATGCTGCCCAGCCAGGGTGGTACATGGGACCCGGGGCCAGGATGAGGATCAGGACAGAGCCACAGGTGGCTTGTCCAGGGGGCACAGGGTGGGGGTGGCTTTCCACTGCTGCGCACATCCCTGTGACAGCCAGAACCAGAGGGATTAATAAGCAATAATATGTGCTTCTTGAAGGCATTTGGTATTTTGCCTAAACAGGTAATATTTGTTAATATTAGCTTATAAGTTTGTAAACTGCAAATGTAACTTGTCTGTCATAAGTTTAACCAAAATGATAAATTAACTGTTCATGGAACTGACTGGGCCCCGGAGGCAAAGCTGTAGCTGTGAGATTAGCTGGCCTAACCGTTTTTTGCTCAGGGTTCAGCCTTAGCGATAAAAACTGGATCTAACTGCTTGGCACACCCAACACATTCCAGGAAAGCATATCCCAAGAAAGCATATTCAAATGAAGCCTAAAAGGGGTTGGGATTTGGGCGGAGAGATGTCAATTTCAAACCTAAAGGTGCTGCATCATAATTTGCTTATTGGATAAACCTGAGTCTGGGTAGTAACCTTTTTATGATAATTTTAACACCTTTCAATCCCATAGGGTAACAGCTATAGGGCAA
>NW_005842424.1:495299-503822 GCF_000455745.1 Alligator sinensis
GCCTGACTTTGCCGGAATCACTTGGCGCACACCTGGCATTAAGAAACTATCGATAAGTTGCCAACCCATGTCTGTCTTTGTTGTTTTGAACAGCCCAGCGTGGTTATTACCCTCACAGTGCTCAGTTGGCCTGTGACAGATTGATCTATCTATCTGTTATTATTATCTGTTGTTATTATTTACTGTTAGCTCTTTTATACTGCCTTATCTGCTTATCGCATTTATCTTTCTCTTAACTGTTGCGTGTGTGTGTAAGCTATAATAAATTTGCCTTTATTCCACTCCCAACTTTGCCTCCTTGATCCAAAACTGAATCAAACAGCCCAGTTGGCTTGCGATAAAATTGATACACTCACAGTGCCCAGCTGGCCTGTGACAACCCCTGAGGGGAGGCATACGGGGTATGTGCTCCCCTGGATTTGTGTGCGGGGCAGATGTGGGCTGCTCGCTGTGGGCTTGGGGCACTCCACTTCGCTACCTTTTCCTTGGGAGTCCCACACCAGTGGCATGCCCCCTGCCCACTTTGCAGCAGCAGGGATGGCAAGCTGTGCCTTCTGCTGCTGGGCGGGCAGGGGACACAATGGTCAGCTGGGGATCCTCGGGGCAGAAGAGTGGAGAGCCCCAACCCCACTGTGGGAAGCCCACATCCACCCTTGCCTCACTCTGCTCCCCTCACGGCTGAGGACAGGGGGGCAGTGGAGCAGGGAGAAGAGGCAGACATGTGCCACCCCACCCCCAGCCCGGCCATGTCCACCCATCCTCCCCTGCAGAACATGGAGGCCTGCTCCACCCTTGGCAGCAGTAGCACAAGGAGGGAAAGGGGCCCCTTCCCCAGCTGGAGCCCAGGGCCACATAAATCTTAATCCACCACTTCACGTGGGATAGGTAGAACTGTCCCACATGCCTGTTTCAGGTCAATACTGTGCATGGTCAGACCAAGAAGGGCTGCCGCAGAAGTGAGCTATCCTGCCTGTTTCAGGTTTATCCCAAAGCCCTAATGTTGGAGGAGCATGTGAAGGTGGCACAACCCTTCCTGGTCTGGCTGTGCAGCAGGTCTAGAGAATAGTTTTTCCCTGAGAGTAGAAGCACCCAGTTGAGAATTGCTGAGGTAAGTTGACCGTAACAGTGGTTCTCAGCCAGGGATGTTGCTACACTCAAGAATTCTGGAGACATGCTGCAACTCTGAAAAGGTTGAGAAGCATTGGTCTAAAAGGTGGTTGGCATCATTTTCAAGGTCACTTCCACACATCTAAATTGTAAGTGGGCACAGAGATAAGCACAATTAAGGTAAATATTTGACAATTAGGGCATCTCCTTCAGCTATTTTCATTTAATTTTATCTTAGGCAGCAGGTCACAAGACTAGAACGTTTTCTTGACTCTATATGGATTAGACAGAAAGATACAGATCCTCATCTTCCTCCTTCCAGTCCCCCTCCACCCTCAAAAAGAGAGTTAGGAAACTTAGTTTCAAAGCCACAAAGGGCTATAGATGCTCATAAAGAAGGATTTAATGTTCTTTCCTTGTATTAGTCAAAGATTTTGGAAGACTGATCAGTGTACAAAGAAAGAGGAAGCCAACACTTCCAGAGAACAAAGACTATTGACATCAGTGTATTAAGGCCATATGGTTAATCCAAGTTTATGCAAATAGTACTCCTGTGCAAATAGAATTCTGGAGCAGGAAGGAGGTGCTTCTTCCTACAACAGATAATAGAATGGTCCACAAATAAAATGAACATAAGTGTTGTGTAATGCGTGCAAACCATTTTAAAGATATCATTAGCCCTTGACAAATAAAGAGAAACTAAGCCTTCTGAACTATAGCAATTCAAACAAACAAAAAAATGCTAGGAAGCAAAGAGACATTGATTTATTCCAGAATAACCTGAATATCCAGTCTTAAGTACAGTAAACTAGGAAGGACATAATTGTGTCAAAATTAGAGCTGGTCAAAACTTTTAATAAGTTATTTGACAAAAGTTTCTACCCTAGATGATTCCTTCCTCCAGCCCCTCCTTGCCCCCCCCAGCAATACTCTTGAAAATAAATGACAAGTTTTCTCCATGTGTATGCTTTTTTAAAAAAAACCCAAAAAACAAAACTTGCAAGGTATTGAGAGCTATCAATATTTTTATTTGCAGAAACTAGTTTCAGTATATTAAAATAGTCTATAACTATTTTGATAGTTAAAAAATAGCAAAAGCTTCAAAAAACATAGTATCCAGTTTGAACATTTCAGAATATAAGTTTCAAAACCATTCAAAGCATAACAACATTGGGTTTTAAATTTTTGATCTCCTCTAACATGCACCTATATATTTTCCAAAGTGGCTATTAAGACCTTTGTAGCTATTAACTAGTGTCTTGTTAATTAACTTAGTATTCTGAGAGTCATAACAAAGCTGACAAGTTATTAGACCAAAACTAACAGGAAGAGGCAAGGACATGGAAAAGACACGAATACAGAATTGTGTAGTTCTTTTAGTAAAATAAATTTTTAAAAAGGATAGCAACAAACAAAAAACTCCCCCCAAAAAGAAAAGGAAAAAGAGGGAGCATTCCATAATGCAAGAAGATAATTTAAATTTACCTTTTAGCAAGCCAGGCTGAAATGAAGTTCCCCAGCTAAGAATATATTTTTGAAGATACAAAATTACATCCTCATCAACAAGAAATTGATTAATAGTTTACCAAGCTTCTTTTTAATATATTAGACTATAATACATTTACATTCAGCATGCATATTCCATATGCTGATCATATGGAATCATCTTTCAAGAATCTGATTTATATTTTTTTGCATAGACCAAGAAGGCTCTGATAAAGTAGCAATTGCTTCAAGCAGACTCACATTTTTAACTTGCAAGTTCTGGAACCCCCTAACAAAGCGCTGGCAACTGGGACCCCAAATCTGTAGTTAGAACAAAGATGGTATTAATAAGCCTTCCAAGCAACTACGGATCAAAATACTTCAACCTTCCTACTGGCAAAATACAATGGATTAAACCAGGGGTGGGCAATTATTTCAGCTGGAGGGCTGTTTAAGGAGTTTTGGTGAGCTGTGAAAGACCACAAGGGTAGCCCTCATCCCTTGACAGGTGCCCTGCCCCCTAGTCACCACCTTTGGACTGGAAGTCTCCCCACCCCTTATTCTCTGACCTTTGCCACTGGAAGTCCTTACCCTTACTCCTTTTGGGGTGGGGGTAGGGGAGGGTGCATCTTGAAACCAGAAGAAAAAAAAAAGACTTCGCCCCCCAAAACCAAATCATGCTAAAAAAAAAAAACAACCCCAAAAAACACCCCTCAAAAAACAAAGACCAAAGATCTACTATAACTTATTTTATTAAAAAAATATATTTTTGTCCCAATTTATGTGCATTTTCATAGTGTATAGGGAGTCAATTGCATAATAGCTCAAAATAGCCTTACGCTTGTGTATTGTTTGTGGGGGGGTGATTGAGGAGTGGGTGGGCGTGAGTATGGTGGATGGGGTGTAGACATAGGGGGAGTTATGTTTGGAGTGTTTTGGGGGGTAAGGTTGGGTGCATGTGATGGCAGCGAGGGGGGCCAGCCCTATAATATGCAGCTCCCCATGCTCCCACCAATGCTCTGGCCGCACATGGCAACAGGGTGCAGGGCCAGCCCCATATAGCCCCATAGCATGCAGCTCCTGCACTCCTGCCCAAATCCCCAGCCACACGTAGTGGCAATGTGAGGCCAGCTCGATGCAGTCCCATAGAGCGCCGCTCCTGCATAGAGTGCCGCTCCTGCACTCCTAGCACCCTTTCCACCCCCCTCCCCAACAGAAGTCCCTGGCCCCTGGCCTAGTGGGGCCTTTACCTGAATTTGTACTCTGGCAGGCAGGGAGGGCTGGGAACAGCCACAGGGTGGCCAGGCAGAGGCTTCTGGTCTCTAGTGCCCCTTAGTTCTGGACCAGGGTGGGTCAGGCCAGGTTGAGGTGGGGGTGGTTGCTTAGCAACCAGAGCCACCCCTCCTGCATAGAAGCACCCGCTTTCAGAGGGGCAGCAAAAGCCAGGGTTTACGGAAGGGCCCTGTAGGCCAGGTGGAATTGCCTGGTGGGCTGGATGTGGCCTGCAGGCTGTATTTTGCCTGCCCCTGGGTTAAACCTTACCTTTAAATTTACCACTGAGGTCATTAGCAAGATCCCCACTAGTTCAATACGGTTCAGGTTACACTCCATGTCTCCATGTGTTGTACTGCAGTGCCAGTATACAACATTTTTTGAAACTACATGTAGTGCCAGACCCTGCAGCCCCAGAAACAAGGGGAAGTTCCCACTTCTATATATAAAAAAAAATCCTAGGGGTTAGGGTCACAAGCCAACAGGCCAAAGGGAGGGTAAAAGTAACAAGTAAAGTAGACAACACTGTGGTAACATATACTCTGTACCTTAAAAGTGCCCCCCCACCCCACACACACACCTTTGGAGGTGTCCCCAAACCAGCCTTTATTCCCAAGGGTGCTCAAATGAAGCCTGAGTCCAGCTGCTTCAGGTTACAGCTTGGCCAACCCCTGCCAGGGAAACATCCAGCTCAGCTCTGCCACCAACCCCCAGTGTGCAGCCAGCCCTAGGGGCTTCTGGGGGTTGTAGTCCAAATTAGTCAGCATAGCTCTTCAGGGTGTCCCTGCTGTCACATACATTACAATATTTTAGAAATTATGCACCAACTGAGAACAATTCTAATGAGCTGATTCTAATCATGTGCTAAAGCCATTACATAAGTAAGCAAGAATAGCTTTAAGAGTAAATAGAATGATGTGAAATGCATGCCCCCACATTTTCTCTGGTCAGTCTCCATGCTGTACCATTTTCAGATAGCTAAAAACTACTAATTCATTTAAGATGGTTATAGCAGGTTAGAAGGGTCTAGCTGAAAGCTCACCTCCTTCCTCTTAACATTGGCTCTCATTCCCCTTAACCCTTATATTTGGGGGTTCTGTTGTTGTTTTGGTTTGGGTTTTTTTTGACCGTGTACTTTTGATTACACAGTTGGATTAATCTGAATTTCAGATGCTGTTGGGATGGGTACCTTCAGAGTGAACTGTGTTTTTTAAGGGCACAGGTATTAATTAAATTAAAAGGTAAGAAGAATCCAGCACAAAGAATGCCAAATTTGCTGGGCCTTTCTGATACCATCTGGAAGAGAGAGAAGCCAGCAGACCACAGGTTGACTCTGTGAAAGATCTGGAATGTGTTCAGGCAAGTCTGTTGTCTTCCTCTAAGCCTCTAAATCAAATTTCAGGTATAATATAGATGTTCCCTCTGGAACAGGAATTGTTCAACCTGTTCTTACCCTCTAGATGTTACAAATGCAAATTCCTGTTGTATGTACCAATACTACAGCTTCCATTAGAAAGTGGACAATATGCAGGTAATAGTTGCTTCTACAACAGAGAACCTCTCCTTAAAAGTACTCTATCTAGTCCACATGAAGTTAGTACAGAACCCTGTCAATTAGGCCCCCCCACTACACATTACATATATGAGGCAAGCAACCGGAGAATCATGCAATGCATGTAGACTGGTTGCATGGGCAAAGTAACTATTACATGATAAAAAGTGACTCTGGTTAGAAAGGAGAGCCAAGCAGAGAGTTGCTGTAGTACAAAAGCATGATGGGAGTGCCTCAGGCACTTGGATTGGGAAATTTTTTTGTCTTTAAAATGTAGCACCACAATCTTGAATTGGACTTGGCCATGGACACAACAGCTTATTTGTTGAGTTTGGCAAATGTGGGCCTAGGCCCACCACAAACATCTAAACCCTCCCCTTAAAAAGGGAGGCCACTGAAAATGCAACAACTAATTGCTTGTGACAAAAAAAAAAAAAAACCAAAAAAAAAACCAAACAGGAACAGGAGTGAGTTACAAGTTCAAAACAAGGGATCCAGAAAGGGGCACTGAGCAGAACAGCGGATGCCAACTAGTGAAACGCTACCCACAGATTATAGCAGAAGCCCCAGATTTGCCCAGGTTCCTCCCAGCCAGAGCCTCCTTCCTGGTCTTGGTAAAGGAGTGCTTGTCCCAGTAGCAGCCACAACACCCCCTGGTGGCCACTCAGTCCCTTGCTCTGCCCTCTTGGCTTGGTCCTCTTCTTGCCTGCCATGCCTTATATTCCTGGATCTTTTGAAGGAAAGGCTGCTTCAGGGATCCTCAAGCCCATAATGGTTTTCAGGTGCAGCTACTTCACCCTAAAGGCTCATAATGTGGCTCCAACTGCCCCTTGCACTATACCCATGCCTCACAGATGTTACCAATTATGTCCCTCATCAGCCCCCTTGCACCAGGGCCTCAGCCACTGTGACTGGGCTTCCCTGCCCAGGCACTTCATCTAACTTGATTACTCCATGGTAGCTTCCAGGCTTGTCTTCTCCACTCTGGCCAGTGGTGATGTGCCCAGAAGCAGCTGCAGCGATTGGTCGCAGGAGGACTTCCCCCCCCCGCCCCGCCTTCGGTGGGAGTGCCCATGTGCACACACATGCACACCCCAGCCCAGTAGGTCAGTCCATATGGGAAGGGAAGGGAAGGGGAGGGGGCTAGATCAAGGCCCCCCGCAGTGAGGAACAGTGCCACCAAGGCAGGAGCAGGGGTGAGTGGGGCCCCGGCCAGGTGGCACTTACCTGCTGGGGAGGCGCACCCCCAAATAATTTTTGTCCCTCTGCCTCGATCTGCACCACCCCCCCCTTACCTCCCCACAGACTTACCTGTTGGATGCGGGTGGCAGTGCACAGTAGATCTTGGGTTGCTTTTAAATACCAAAGGTGATCTACTTAAAAAGGTTAGAGACCACTGCCCCAGAGCATGCACAGTGCATGCTGCTGGTGATAGCTCCATGAAGGAGCAGCCTGTTGAAGTCCCTGGTGGCTCATAGGGTCAGGGTCAATAGCAAGAGGATGCAGAGCACTGGGGGCACATCTACATGTGTGCTTTAATGCACATTAAAGTATCAAAAAGCTGTGCTCTTTACCTTAGGTGCATTACAGTAGGCGAACGTGCCTTTTTCTAATACAGTACCTCACAATGGAGGTACTAGATTTAATGGACGTTACCTAAAGCGCGTTGATGAACTCGTAGACGTGCCCTGGGAGAGTGTAGTGGGACTACTAACCCCCTGCAGGGCTGGCTGCATGGGCCGGTGCCGTTTGTGGCGGGGGGGGGGGCCCACCCAGGCAGCCTTTGGACCCCGGTGCTTGCTGCAGCCGGACCAAACCGGCTCTGCCTGTGTTTATCTAGAAGGCGCAATTCCTCCCTGCTTTCTACTTGACGTCAGGCTAACTCCGACTACGTCACAGCAGAAGGGGGGGCCAATCGGGACTGGCTACATTCAGGGGTGTGAGGAGGGGTGACGTAAAACCCCCGCCCCCGCGCCCAGCAGCAGCCCTGGCCCGCCCGCGGGAGCTCCTCTGCCGCCAGCACCGGCAGCGCACAGGGGGGCGGGTCGCCGTCCGGGGGGGGGGCAAGGGAGCTGGCCACGTGACCCGCACCGAGCCCCGGCGGTTGACTTGAACTCTCCCGCCGATCACTTCCGGGGCAGCCCCGGACTGGGGCTTCCGGTCAGGGGCGCTGGAGGCGTAGAGCGGTGGTGCTAGTGCCGCTCATTCATTGGGACGATGTGAGCAGCGCCCCCTTCCCGACCTCTGCCCTTCGGCACCCGCTGCTCCCTCCGGGCCCGGGGTGGGGCGGAGCCTACGGTGCCTCCCGCCCCCTCCGGGACTGCCTGGGCCGTCACGTGACGGGCGGCCGCGCCCCGCCCCTTTTCTCGCGGGGCGGGGCGAGTGTCACCTCCCTCCCTGCCCTGCTGCTGCGGCCGCTATGGCAACCGTAGGGCTCCCGATGGGGGGTGGGAGTTGGGGGAGCTGGGGATGGGGGTTGCGTGAGGTGGCATGAGGTGCTAATGGGTCACACTCCATGTGTGCAGATGATGCTGGCGAGCCTGTGGGCCTGCGTGTACAGCCGCTTCCTGCGTGGCTGGCTGAAGTGGGCGCTGAGGCTGCTCACCGGGAGATGTGAACTGCAGCGCATCTGCGGCCGCGCCAGGGCCGGAGCGCGGAGGACGAGCGGGATCGGTAATGCCGGGTGGGGGGCATGAGGCAGGAGCTGGGAGATGTGAGCAAGCCCCGAGTTGTTGGGTGGAGGTAGCGGGTATTCAAATCAATTTTGATTTATTTTCTAAACTCACCCCAGTTCTTTTCTGTTAACAGGGAGGGACAATATCATCGTAAGGCAATGGGAGGGTTCCCAGCCCCGGAAGCCCCTCACAGGCCCCTGCCACACACTACATGTACAGTGCTGTTTGGCTGGCGAAGCATGCAATGAAGGTTGATCAGCCCCAGGTGCAAAGTAACTCTAGCCTAATGAAAAAAGGACTCTCCTGTTATAAAAAGAGCCAGATGGCTACAGAGTGAGGGCTTGGAAATGCCTGACACTTCCAGAGCTGGTTTCTGTTCGTCTTCCACTGGAGCTGGAGCTGGGCCCTTCACCATGCCGACAGGGTTAGGGA
>NW_005842424.1:503853-510440 GCF_000455745.1 Alligator sinensis
ACAGGATTTTCAATCCACTGGGATAGAAACCAGCTCTAAGAGTTGTTACATGTTTTCAAGCTCTAACTTTACAGTTGGTTTGTGTCCTGCTTTCATTTGAGGGCTCCGAGGTCCATCCTGACCATGTCAGCACAGTGAAGGGCTGAGCTACACATTCAAATGAAAATGGGACAGAAACCATCTCGAGTCGTTATGCATTTCCCAGCCCTCGCTTTCTGGCTGGCTTTTCTTGTAGCAGGAGAGTTACTTTTATTGTGTGGTAATCACTTTGCACGTGTGGCCAATCTACACTTATTACGTGATACACTGTTAAGTTGTGTGGTAACCACTTTGCACTTGTGGCTGGTCAAAACTTATTGTGTGATTTGCCAGTGACTTGCATACTATATGTAACATGTAGCAGGGGCCTAAGAAATGGGAGTTAGATATAGTAATTATAAATGACTTAAAATAAAAATGGCAAATCTTTTCACTGCTTATTGCAATGTATGGTCATGTTAACTGATCCATAACTATTTTTTCTTGTACTGCAGAGCACTCCTTGGAATTATCAAAGAACAAGGTAGGATGTGACAGTGATAACGCACCCCAGCGCAAATTAGTTGTTTGAGAAGCAGGTGCCCTTAAGAAATATTTTCTCTTACATTTTTATTTTTATATTGATTTTCAAAGTAAAGGGGAAAACAAGACAAGAGGTAGAAAGATAAAGAAAAATGGTTGGGGGAGTGGGAGAGAAGAGTAAGTGGCATTTTGGTTTCCATCTGCTAGAGATTATAGGAGCATAGCAATAGGGTGAGTAGGGCACAAGACCCGGGTATTGGAATGCAGCAGGGAGGCTCCTCAGCCTCCTGTTTCTTTCCTTCTTGCACCCTGCATTCTCCAAGCACTGGCTCAAGCTGCAGCAGCAAGGAGGGCAGAGTAGCAGGGATGGCGCAGGGTGGCAACAGCACATGGTGCAGGGGCTGTACCTGGGAGAAACAAGGTGCTGGGGAGCGGATCAGGAAGGAATGTCAGAGACTTAACTCTCTTACCTCTTTCCCCTTTTCTGCAAAAAACTAATATTTAAACAATTGCTTTATACACATGGTGCCAAAAAAAAAAAGGAGGTAGCTTCTGCAGCAGCAGCAAACCTTCAGCTGCTACTCCTGCACTGTGCACCAACAGCTCCCTCTGACTCTAGGCTTCAAAGGCTTCTAAAAAGTTAGATCAAATCTTTTCAAAATTTCTGCCCTCCATCTCGGAAACATTACCCACTCTTTAGCAGCCAGGTCAGACAAGTCAGTGTGCCAAGCTTCTGTTTCTGGATGCAATCTCTTTTTCCATCAAAGCAATACAAGCTGTTTGGCTTCAAGCACTGCTTTAGAGAACAAGGGTTTCTGTGGCCTGGAAATCTTCCGAAATACTGGGATATTGTTCTGGGAAGTGATTCTTAAGGGTGTAGTCATTATCATCATAATCCTCTTACCTGCTTCTAGCTGAAAGAATTTATCCTGGGACATGTGAGCCAGTGTGGCTCCAGGAGATAAGCATGTCTAGGAGCAGTCTCTTTTGGCAAAGCCCATATGCTATGCAAGAACTAGTAAGAGAGCAATAGTTTTCTGATGAATCTACCTTAAATAGCTTTTAGAATTAGATAGTGTTCAATGTCTCTTAAGTACTGTAGCTTCTTGCATACAGTACGTCCTGGAACACCTTTTTTTTGAGGGGCAGAATTAAGAAAAAATGGTCTTTCCTTCTAGCGAGCAACTAAGTAGCAGTCACTAGAGAGTCCTGCCTGCTCATTATTCTGTCTGGGGATTGCTGCGCAGTAAGCAGCGGAAATGTCTCTTACCGTATTTCTCAATTGTCAGCAGCTGCATTTTGGGAAAGGGGTGCATGAGGTATGTGAGGAAATACAGTACGTGTTCTTGCCAGAATGTCTTGGAGTCTATAGTAACATTGCATTGTTTTTTCTCTTAAGGTTATTGTCGCAGGGCACCTTGGTGCTCTGCTCCTAGAGAGGGGAAACTGCTGGGGAGAGAGCCCTGGCAGGAAATAAGGAGCCCAGCTGTGGGTTGCCAGGGGCAACCAGGAGGACAGCTGACCGGAAGGGGCAGGGCCTGGCTCTCATAAGGCCCAGGGGCTGAGGACAGGCTAGCAGTTCCCTGCCAGCAGCCAGAGGGGCAGGAGCTCGAGCTCCTGGAGTTAAAATGCGAGAACCGCAGGGACTCCTCGAGCAGAGTAAGGAAAGCAGCTCTAAGATGTGTGAGCAACATGGTTTTAGCCAGGCAGCTTATGGTTAAGTTATAGCCTAGGGGCTTGTATTTTGCGTTGGCGTTGTTATTTATTACACTGGTGGCTAGGGTGAGGCTATTGGGGGTTGGAGGAGGCCTCATAGGGGACTCGCAGCAGAGTGTGAGGACCCCAGCGCCAGTGCAGGTGCAGCATAGGGGGTACATAGACCCCAGCCCCAGAGAGGGGGGCGTTATTGAGAAGCCCCAGGGCGGGCGTGGCGAGCCCCAGAGAGGGGGCGTTATTGAGAAGCCCCAGGGCGGGTGTGGCGAGCCCCTGAGGAAGGGCGTAGTACTGCGGTAAACCCCGGAGACAGCGGGCAGTAGTGCGGTGAGCCCTGGAGAAAGGGGGTAGCAGTGCAGTGGGCCCAAGAGACAGGTGGCTTGACCAAGAAGTCCCAGGGTGGGCACAGAAGTCCCCAGGAAAGGGGCAGCTTCACAGGGAAGGCCCCAGAGAGGGGCGACACTATAGAGAAGGCCCAAAGTGGGCGCAGAAAGCCCTAGGAAAAAGGCAGCACTGGAGAGAGAGCCCCAAGAGAGGGGCAATATTCTAGAGAAGACCCAGAGTGGGCACGGAGAGCCCTAAGAGAGGGCGGCAGCACAGAGAAGGTCCCGGAGAGAGGGCGGCAGCACAGAGAAGGCCCGGGGAGAGGGTGGCGGTACCGAGACGGCCCGAGAGCCAGGCGACAGTATAGAAGAGGCCCCAGAGAGCGGGCGAGTGTATTCGACAGACCAATGTCCATCCCAACTGCGAGGCTTGGGGCGTGGTATAAGGGGTGGTTGGAGCCACGCATAGCCCATAAGGCTAGGGTGCCTGGGAAGCACCCGTTGTACAGTGAGACCCACGGGGAGTCCAGGAGTCCACGGGGACGGAGGTCCCAGCGAACCGTGTCCAAGAAGGCATAAGGCAGCCTCCTGAACTTATATAAACACCAAAGACATGGCGGGCGAGAATCAGAGGGTGCCCTTGGACCGGCTTGGCACGGGGGAAGGGGCCTTAAGGAGATCACGGCCCTCCTGGAGGACCCCCGCCGTGACAGTTATATATAGAATAATATATAGTGTATTCAGTACTACCTACATCTCCTCTTTAACTGAGTGTCTAGGTAGAATGGCACTGATTTTCCTTAATACCAAGGCAGCAGTGATTAGCATAAAAAAAAAATTAAAGCTGTTGGATAGGATGGACTAAGACATGCATTGGACTGGCATTTGGTAGGACGAACTAAGATATGTGACTGGCAGACGGAAGTCTTCTGCTAGTTTTGCAGAAAATGTGATGCATAAATCATAGACATGACATTTAAGCCATTAGGTATTACAATATGATTAAAGCAAATGGAATTTTAATACATACTTAGCTGTTCAATGGCATAAGGCAAATTGATTCTATTTTTTTTCTGGGCTTCTACTTGTTAAAGGAAAACAATCCCAGTTTTAGACTATCCAACACCTAGCTGGGGTTCACCTAGCTGGGGTTACTTAACCCCAGCGCTCTTTCCTGCCTAGAGCAGGGGGTTGGACTCTATGATCAACAAGGTCCATTCCAACCCTAGAAATCTATGAAACATGCATACTTTAAGCACAATTTCATGTATATATTTTTATTTTAGGTATGAAGATAGCTGACTGCTCTTCCTTTTTTGGCTGATCACAGCAATACAGTGTTGAATGGGAATGTGATTGGTATAAACAGATGGTTTTGTGTCATGGTGGAGCATGTTATGGGTGTAGCTAACAAGAGGCCTTAGTTGTTATATAAATATTTTAAACATATCGTATCTTAATTCTGGTTTCTCTTCAAAATAACCAGTAAAAAGAAGAATCATATCTTGAACAACTGAATGTGTCTACTTTGGGAATACAGTGTGGTAACTGGTATGAAGGCATAATGGCTTCAAAGAATTTGCTACAGGAAGTGAAAATAATATACGACAGGGTGACTTCAGATGGGCTGAATGTAAATACCCAGTATCAGAATTTGCCAGAGTTAAAATATATTAATCTAGATTTTGGGCAGTGTGGTATTAAGAATATATGGTCAAGCCCTGTCATCCAAACATTGGACCTCACTTCCTTTCTTTTGTTGGAGAGGTATTTGTTCAGTATTGAATTAGAAGATAAATATTGCTGTTACTGATTTGCTTTATATTTTCATTGATCTCAGTGGGAACAATTAGGCAGAATGAGGTTTTACTCAGCGGTGTGAATTGCCAACAGAATATTCAGCAGCTGCTGTTCTCTTTAGGGGATTCTCATCCAAAATATCAGGCCCTCTATTAGTTAATGTGAGATCTGAAAAAATTAGAAGCTGTGCATTTTTCTAATGACTTTATTTGTTCACTTGGCTGAAAAACGGAAGAATGAAGCTGTCCTCTTTTTTTTTTTTTAATACAAGGAAAATAAGCTTACTTAATTAAGGTAAATGCATTTTGGACTAAAGTCGTGGCAAGTCTTTTTTCCCATTTTTAAAGGATACAAAATCAATGAGTGTAAATATAGACTAGTAATTATAACAGCATAGATGCTTACATTTCTGTATACAAATTCTCTGACACTTTAACTCTATAGGTGTTAAGAAATGCAGTATATGTGGGTGAAGATGAAGTGGAAAAATGTGTCACTGATATAATGAAAGAAAAGAAGATTATTGAACAGAAGAATAAAGAGTATGTTTGCTGCTGTTATATCCGTTTAACCAAACGCACCTTTTTGGGCCCATTATATGTCTATGGAATGAGAGAAATAAATCAGTTGCCTAATGTGATATCATTCTGAGATAATAAAAGTGGGCTGCAAACTGTAAGATATATATGTGGAAAGTACACAATGTGGTATGATAGAAAAGGTATCAGAATGAGTTTATACAGACATTATTGTGTCAGGGGTCTTGCATCTTTTACTGTTAGCCGTTTGGAATTTAGGGGGCAAAAATATAACTAATTTAAAATGGCACGAAAAAGAAAGTGAAGAAGCTTTAAAACTGAATTTTTAAAAATTGTTTGGGACCTTTGAGATTTTGAAGTAAATGTTGGGTTCATTGCTGGCAAACATGATCTTGTCCCTTTCTCCAGTAATAAAAATGTCTTCATGTCCAACTGTACAGGCTGAGATATTACTTAAAACCTGCCATTGGAACATTCTCCAGTGTAGGTTAGCACAAATCATCTGATAGATGGCTTGAATCTATTTTTAAAATTTCAGATAGGTGAAATTTACAGAAAATGGGGTTGTCCCAGTAAATCCTGTAAGTGCTTTGGGGGTAGGGGGGTGGTGGCCAGATGCAGAAAAATAAGTGCAGTTCAGCTCATAGCTATGGGTTTTATTTCCGTGTGCCTGTACAAATAGGGCCTGATCCTTCAACACTGAAGTCAAGGGGAGCTTTTCCATTAACTTAAATGGAAATAAGATCAGGCCAAAAGCATTCATTCCAAAGCAGTCTGCTGTAGTTCAAAGAGCATGTGGATAGGCTAGGAAATGAGATTTACTGTGTACCTTGTTTTCCAGATATTCATTATACCCTAGCTAGCATAATACAGCCCAAATAACTTTCTTGTGACTTTAGCATTGATGTAATTTTGTGGTCAATTATTATCTATCTCCCTGAAGATCATGTGGCTTTCTTTTTTGTTTCAGGTTTAAGACAAACTTGCAGGTATGTTTGCTGCAGATATCTGGTTATAAGCAACTTTATTTGGATGTGGAAAATCTAAGGAAAGTTCCATATGATTCAGATAACGAAGAACATGAAGAGAAACTAATCAAGGTAAAAATGTCTTTTGGCATTCTAAGTGCTAAACTGTCACATGGATAATTGAATGATGTCAGTTGTCCATATGGTTGTCTTTCATTAAGTTTGTTACTAGCTGCTTGGCTGCCTGTATAAACTTTGAGGGGAAAAATTGATTTCTAAAATTAGAATAAAAACTGACATTCTCTAACAAGTCTCCAAAAACATGTTATCCTTCTAAAAACTAGTCACTTTAAAATATGTTTGCTTTAAACACATTTACACTAGTAAACTTTCAAGTTGTTACAGAAGTGACTCACTAAAGTTAAACAGAGAGCAAAATGCAAAGTACATCATTACCACATTTAATCAAATAGGAGACCATTTAATCTAATAATTCAATTCTGTATATGGAAAATTTATAAATTGGATATAATTTTCTATGTATAGAATCTAATTATTAGAGGTTTGCCTTGAATTTGTCCCATTCCCACTGCTGCAGCAGGGAAAATAAATATGGGGTATGAGGTAGCCCTTTGCTCTCTGCTTCCCCCTCAACTTTTTCCCCTGGCAGCCCTTCCTCTTTC
>NW_005842424.1:510471-513776 GCF_000455745.1 Alligator sinensis
GTCTGACCCAGCTCTTCCTGAGTACATGCAAGTGAGGTGCACATTTTGAAAACAATAACCTTGACATGAAACAATATACATATAGTACCCATAAACTTAGTTCATCTCAAATTTATGCAAGTTACCTTTTTTGAAATCACTGTAAGTTCTAGCACATGTGTTTCATAAACATAGTTTTGAGCAGCACTTTGGCACCTAATTATATCTACTATAAGTTATGCATGGTATAAGTCCATAGCCAAAAGACTCATGATGTGCCAGATGGTTCACTGGGCTGCACCCCACTAGAGGTAGCAGTATTCAACCCATGATTAGCCACAACATTGCATACAGTTCACCCAGAAACCCTCTATTGTGCCCCCCCTCAGCCTGGCATGTATTATTAGCGTGGCTCTGCCCTCCATCATGATCTCACAGCTCAGGACTGCTCAGTATGTGTGTGTATTCTAGATATCCCCAGTAAAAATCCATGTGCTAATTAGCCCATCACTCATCATGACTGGAATGGGTGTTCTTGTCAGAAAAGTCCTGGGATCCTGGTTAATATGTGTTGTAAATTTATGTTTGTTTCACAGTTTAAAAATAATATTTGAACATATAATCCACAAATTAGGCTTTTTTCCCCAAAGTGAAATAAGCCTTTGATTCACCCCTTCTCCCCCAGTACTCAGTTTTTAAAATGTCCAAATGAACTGTGTTTTCATGCTTTTATGATAAAACTATTTTAACAGCATGGCCATACTTAAAAAAAACAAAACAAAAAAACCCAACACAACAACTCAAGAACTTCGTGTCTTGTATTTATTTGTTTGAATGTGCAGTAATCAGAATTATGAATTATGTGACCGTTTTAAAAAAATGGTCATCATATGTAACATGGAAGCATGTTTGTGCAGCTCTGGAATTTGCTGATGCCTCATGAAAATCTGAAGGCTAGAATCACCAAGCAGTGGTGTAACATTGGTTTCCAAGGTGATGATCCCAAAACAGACTTCAGAGGAATGGGCCTGCTGGGATTGGTCAACCTTGTGTAAGTAAAAGTAAATATTTTGCTTCTGTAGTCCTAAACTTTCATGAATTTTCATTTCTATTTCTGATAATACCGAATAACGGGAAGTAAATATCGACTGCTCTGCTCTATTGCTGAATTATAATGAAAAGCATTCCTTCCTATATAAGGGAAACTAGTGATGGAACACACTTCTAGCTTAGAATTAGTATAAATACTGTATTTGAATAGAAGGCCAGGGTTTGCAAACTGTTGCCACTGCATGCTGGAGCTTGCAGCCCAGGTGCAGCTGTGGGCTGTAAAGGCCACCCACCCACTACTCTAAGCAGTCAATTGCCAGTTACCTGACCACTCTGCAGTAAGGATAAAATCAGATCAAAAGGTATGAGCCTCATGGCACCGCTCCATCACCCCGATCCACCTGAGCCAGACTGGACCTCTGCAGGTTTGATCTGGCCCACAAGCCATAGTCTGTAACACTGGCTGGGAACCTAATACATTCAGAGAGAGAAGCTTTCATAAGCTATGGCCTACTTTGTCAGACACTGTGAATGGATCTTTATAGGGCATCAGTTTACATGCGGGAGGGGAGGGAGGCATTTTAATTGGAGTGGCACTCTTGTTCAACAAGTTTTAGTTAGTGCTCCTGTTGCCATTTTGAAATGTGGGGATGCTGAATAAATGACACGCTGCAGCATGCTGGCACGTTCTGATTAGATGCTCCAGCAGACTCAACTGAGCTGCTCTGCTTTGCTCTGATATGTTTTAATCGGAATGTGTTGGAGCATGTGTAAAAATGCCATAAAGCAGGCGTACTGTATAAGCCTCAGTCTCTACAAGTACCTGCTTGCCCTGCTTCTCTAAACAAGCAAGTGAAGGTAGGCAGAGCAGGGCACCTGATAGACTAACACAGGGGTTTTCAACCATTTTGGATCATTGTACCCCCCACCTCTGGAGGCCAGATGCAGAGCAGGGGATGGGGGGTGGCACATGGTCAGACAAGGGGCAGCAGCAGACACCATGGGCAAGCTTCTCCGGCGTCCATCTGGGTGGGCAGCACCTGTTCAGTAGCATGGGATGGTACATGGAAGTGATCTCTCCCTGCCTGCCTGTGCATACCCCCTAGGGCCTTCTCAGGTACCCCTGGGGCATGTGTAACCCTGGTTGACAACCCCTGGACTAACACAGCAACTATCTGAATAGTTATTCATTCTGATTACAGAATTTTAAGAATTGAAGGGAGGAATAGAAAGGAGCTAAGAACAGAATCTTAAGGAAAGCTTTGGATGATAGGCTTTTTGCGTTTATAGCATAGAAAGTAATTTGTCAAAAGCTCTTAAATAGTGGTACAGCTCAGTTAAGCACATACAGCGTAGGAAAACTGATTAATACAACCTAATTAAATGGAGGAATCCTTAATTTTGAGAGGCTCTTATTCATAGATTTCATAGACATCACGGCTGGAAGGGACCTCGGAAGATCATCGAGTCCAGCCCCCTGCCCAAAGGGCAGGAAGTCAGCTGGGGTCATAGGATCCCAGCAAGATAAGCATCCAGTTTCATCTTGAAGGTGTTCAATGAAGGCGCTTGAACCACCTCCGGTGGCAGGCTGTTCCAGACCTTGGGGGCTCAGACAGTAAAGAAGTTCTTCCTTATGTCCAGCCTGAAACGATCTTGAAGTAGTTTGTGACCATTCGACCTCGTCATCCCTTGGGGCGCTCTGGTGAACAAACGTTCCCCCAGATGCTGGTGGTCACCCCTGATAAACTTGTAGGTGGCCATCAGATCACCCCTGAGCCTGCGCTTTTTCAGGCTAAAGAGCCCCAGGGCTCTCAGCCTGTCATCGTAGGGTCTGCTTCCCTGACCTCTGATCATGCGTGTGGCTCTTCTCTGGACTCTCTCAAGCTTCTCCACATCCTTTTTGAATTGTGGAGCCCAAAACTGGACACAGTACTCCAGCTGTGGCCTCACTAAGGCCGAGTACAGGGGGAGAATGACATCCCGGGATTTGCTTGAGAAGCATCTATGGATGCAAGCCAGCGTTTTGGTCGCTTTACTAGCCCCACGGACAAGTAACAAGGGCACACCTTGTGTTGTTGCTACTTGTCCCCGGGGAATGCCCATGCTACATGTGGCAGGTTAATGTGGGTGGGCGCATGCACACATGCAAGCACTTGTGCCTGCAGCAGCTCAAATAGAAGCAGTGCAAATTTGAGCCGGGGCTTTTTGCCTCAGAGCACATGCTTGGACATGCACTTTGTTGTGGAGCAAATTGTGCCACTTGGGGCAAAATAACC
>NW_005842424.1:516841-531821 GCF_000455745.1 Alligator sinensis
GGGGCTGGGCGAAGTAGGGGCCTGGGCGGGGCTTGACCCGCCCCGCTCTACTCAGCCACTGCCTCCCACACACACACTAAGGGGTTAGCCCCCCCTCTCCACGGGCCCCGCTTACCCCGGCTGTGCTGGGGGTCGGCAGGGGGCTCCGCGGCTGCTGGAGGGTTTTGGGGGGCTTCGGGGGAGCGGGGGCGCAGCGAGCTTTCACCCGCGCATCTCTCACCGCTTCCGAGCCTATTCTTACTGATCTGTTTCATTATGCTGTCCCTTGCTAGATATCATTTCCTCTGTTTTTCTTCACTGGTTTTGTTTTGCATTATTTATCTAATATATAACAACTGTGGTGTTTTAGAATGGAGCTAGAAACACTTTCTGGTACTAAGCATGTTAGTATTTCATATATGAACAACCTATTTAAATTAATTCTTACATCCAGTTGTTTGTTTACAGGTATTTTAGTAAACATTATACCAGTGAAGCTCGTCAGATCCTTTCCCATTCAAATCATCCCAAATTGGGGTAAGCCATTTGTACAAGATTAAAAACACACTGCTTCCTGACTGATTTTAAGGAAAGATAGAGACTTGTGTAAGATCTTAATTGACATCTATCTGTACTGGAGTATCCTTTGAAATGAAAAATAAAATGTTTTAAAGTAAAATCTGGTAAACAAGAGTAAAGGATTGAAAGTGATTCTGGAAACCACTTGTGGCTAGTCATATATTTGTCCTGATATGGCTTTTTACGCACTTTGCAAACTAAGCTTCAGTTAAAATTTCATTCAAGCAAAATATTTTTCTTTCCATAATAGCACTTTAAATGTTTTAGGTTAAACTCAGAAGAAAACTATGCTTATTGCTCTCAACTTAATCCGTTTAGTAACAAAGTTATTTACATTTTTTTATAAATAAATGTATTACTGTCCACTGTAGTAACTGCAAATTAAGTGTTCATCAATTGTTCTGGCCACTGTACAAATATTTAAGGACAAGTCAAAGACAGTATTCTTACATACCTCTTGCATCCATCCAAAGCTCAGTTCATTTGTTTATCAGCCACACAGTAAGAATGGGAAGGCTTTATCTCTTAGCTTGCTGGGAGTGTTGGCCTCTGCATCTAGGCTGTAGGCAGTCATCCTAAGAAATTGCAAAAATCATGTTTATTAATCAAATGCACAAATTTCCATTACCGCTGTAAATCCTGTTTTGTAAAGCAGCGGTTTTTGTTAATGGTGAAATTTATTCATGTTCTGATCATGGACTTTCTAAAGGAAAAATATCCCATTAATAACAGGCACGGGCCTGGACTTGTTATGCAAATCTACTTTTCACTATTTAGAATTCACACTTTGTACCTGACAGCTCTGAGTCCAGTAAACAGGTCAGCTTTTATATGTTGATTAACCGGTTGCCTCTACATGTGCGAATGCCTGTGTGAAAACACCCCACTACTGTTGATGAAAATTTCCTGTTCTAGCTAGCTATGTTTTAAAATAAGTTTTCCTTGGCCTTAAGAGAGAGAACATTTGAGACAAATGCACCATACACATGACAACTTAGAAAATAAAAAAATATAGAATAGAACATAACAGATGATAACTTGTATTAATAAAAACCAGGTCTGGAAAAAATGTTCAGATTGTTCCATGAAAAAGAGAATGGATTTTCTTTAGTGTTTAACAGAAAATGGATGTGTGTTGCAGGTATTCTTATGCAATAGTTGGAATCAATCTGACAGAAATGGCTTATAGCTTACTGAAGAGTGGTGCTTTAAAGTCTCATTTCTACAATGCAGTCCCTGGATTGCCAAATACAGAACACTTCCACCAGTTTTATTGTGAGTATCTAACTGTTCCATACCATACTTTTTTAGGGATAGGATTTATGTTCATGCATAATTTACAAGATGATTAACTCGCCCTTGTAACTCCTACAAATCAAAAAATGGAACTAGATATCTGTTTTTGTGCCTGCTGTGCACGAGGCTAGCATGGGGTGCTGGCTGGACCCAGTGCTGCATGGAAAACAGGGGGTCTGGAGTGCCGCATGCTGCAGGTAGCGCACATCCCATGCTAGCCTTGCACGTTGTGTGCACAACGAGCTCTAGGCCTGGCATGTGTGGCACACAGCAGACTGGCCCCACATGTTGGCTCTGGCACAGTCCAGCTTGATGCAGACTGGAACCAGCATGAAGGGCTGACCAGGCAGTGTGTGCCCTAGACTGATCCTCTGTGCTGTATGTGTAGTGCCAGCATTTGGGGTCAGTCCAGTGATCTACAGGCTGGATCATGTGATCTACATGGGCCAGATCCAGCCCACAGGCCATATGTTTGATACCCCTGTTCTAGGATGTGCTTTTTTTAATTAAAAATGTTCAAAAGAGTTACTGTTGAATGAAGTAATTAATTTCCAGCTTCCTACCATGCATATTCTTCTGCAGCATCTTTTTGATCATCCTGTGCATCAGCTCTATTATCTTAATGTAGAAAAAAATGGAATTCTGTTATTGTAGAACTGTTTTGTTTCCTTTACAGGTTACTTGGTTTATGAGTTTGACAAATTTTGGTTTGAAGAAGAGCCAGAAAGTATTATGCACTTCAACCATTATAGAGAGAAATTTCATGAAAGGGTTAAAGCACTTCTTCTGGACTATGATATAGTATTAACTTTACAAAATAGAAGGGAACAATAGTTTTACCTGCAGTCCACCAGGTTCTGCACAGAAAATGGAATTATGCATTTGGATGGAATTCTCATGTGTTGCACCAAAAACTTTGTTAAATGATGGAACTTTTTATACATATATTTTCAACAAATATCAAAACTGCAATTGAGAGAGCTTGGACAATCAGCTTTTGTTTACAGCTTTTTATAATGCTATTCTCCAAAGGAAAGCTGCTTTTTCTTTTCTTTGCTTTTTAAAAAAAAAAACAACAACATAAAACACTAAAGGATCCCCTGGATCATGTGTCCACACAATTTTCTTATACCTCTTGGTGCAGAAACAAGAAGCTTTATGCTGCATCATGTTGTCTAGTAATGGGGTCCTGTGTCTACCTTTTGATGTTTAATTAATCTGTTGAAGTGATTTCATGTTGCTTTTCAAAGTTGAAATTACATTGATTATACATTTGGTGTGTTCTTATCACCTTGGTTTTTTTTACCTGTAGCTCATGGTCCATAAGAATATTAAACTTCTGCAGTAAAGAGGTCCATGAAGAGATTTTGTTCTTATTTACACCTAAGAACAAAACTCATTCCAGATTATTTTCAATTGAAATGATCTTCCATCCAGAGACTCTACCTACAAATCTCTGGAAGGAAATCCATTTTGAGAGAGAATCAAGTAGTGAAAGGCCAGAGCCTTAATCTTAAAGGCCTTCTAATAGTTCTTTGTATAACATTCTGCTGTAGAAGTTTTCAGGTATAAATCCATTTCTTTCTATTTAGTCTAAGAAACCCTAGCTCATCCATTTCAATTCATATTTGCTATAAACTGGTTCTTCATGTTATCAACCAACAGAGTATTCTGAGTGGGAAGTGAGCTCTAGGAGAATTACTTTACCCTTTTAATAGAATTCATTTGTTATTTCCTACAGACCTTTTGCAGCTGCAGTCCATATCTTGTGACAGTGATAAGAACTTAACTTCAGCCATGTTTACTTTAAGACCAAGAAAGTATTTTTACATGAAGGGGGTGCAGCTTTGGCTTGTCTCCAGATTTTTTTTGGCATTCCCAGACAATCTGGTCCATAGGATTTCATACCTATAACAGTTTTAATCACCCTTGATTACAATAGGCTTGGTATGAACTTAATCAGTTTTCTAAAGCTCACTATCTAAATAAAGTGCCTTCTGCTTAATTCAATCACTGTTTAATTTGGTCTTCTCTAAGTTGATCAGAGCCTTAGAAACCCAATTTCTTTTGGGGTTGAGACTATATCTCATTAAAGAGCATGTAGTGGGTGCTGCCATAATACAGACTCATTTATATATAAACACAAACTTTCATGTTTTATTATCTCAAATAGATGTAATATGCCAGCTCGATCACTGGTTGTTTTTTTTCCCTTCAAATATATTCTTCCTAAAATACATTTCTGAATAAAAGGAGCAGAGAGATGGAGAGCTGTGTGCTAAAAGAAATTTGAATAGTATTTAGTTATTAGCAGTACAAAATAATTCAATTTGGCAAAACATTTTTTAAATGTAAGCTTTGTCCCAGCGTGTTGCATGCTTCCGGAAAGGAGTGCATGCAGTGTTACAGTAATCAGAATTATGTATAGGTATAAAGTAGCAGAATTAAGTATTCCCTGATTGGGTTTGTAGGCAAAAATAAGTTTTACTGGTATTAAATTTTCTTATAATGGCAAATAACTGTACAAGTAGTAATTTTAAAATGTTGTCGTGTGTGTGTGTGTGTGTGTGTGTGTGTGTGTGTGTGTGTGCGCGCACACACACACACACACACACGTGCGCGCACAAAAACCTGACAGCTTAATGCCTTGCTTTTGAAAAAAAAAAATCTGATCACCAAATAAGCAGTACATTTGAACCATTGTAATTAAAAATCAGTTCTGTTTACCCTTTTAAGTCATAAACTTGAAAGCACCTAACACTGTATAGTGGGGCTTGAAAATTTACCAGATATTGGTTAATAGGACAACTTAATTTACTACATAAGATACATGCAGAATAGTAAGGATGGAGGGAAAGTCACTAGTAAAAAGCCTAATTCTATTCCCTCAGGTGCTTGAAATCTTTTTAATGGTCCTTATAAGTGTAGAGGCTGAATGCCTCTGATGGTTTTGCGATTCTTACTCTGCATAGGGGGCCACCTATATCGTGTCTCTTTTGGCAGTAGGCTGCCTTGTAAATTGAAAAGTCCCCTCACTACACCCAATGAAGTGAGTATGGAGAGGTGGGTCTCTAGTACTCTGATCCTTCCTCAACCTGATTGCTAGGGGATGAAGCATCTTCCATTCTTCCTGCCCCCTGACCCTTCACTGGTTCTTCTCCCTAACACCACATGGCCATTCCCTGCCTCTTCTGTTGCTCATGGTTTTCCTCAGCAGTAGTATGAAACCAAAAGGACTTCTGGATTTCACTAATGAAAAAGAAAGGAAGCTACTGAATTATACGTACTGGATAGCAGCAAGACAATTGGCTATACTCTTGTTAAAATTGCTCTGTTACTGGTTGACAAAAAACAAGTAACAGCGGTAACAGAGGTGCTGGAGCCATCTCTCTGTAGATTGGAACAATCCAGTTTGGTTTATTTAATCTGGAAGATGGTTTTTGTAATCATAATGACCACACATTTAATAGGGAAAAATATAATGAAATTTTAAATTCCATACAAATAGGCTTCTCCAGTCATCAGGAAAAGCATCCTATTTACAATTGCTGAAAGACTTTTTTCAAGGCTCATCAAATGTAATTTCATTTCATTTTGGAAACCTTAACTCTGAACTTCTATACATTTTGGGATAGAATATACACTCTGACCTAAGTCCACAAATTTCCCTTCACTCTTTAAAATCCAGAACATAAAATGAGAATATTAACAATTAATAAACTAATAAAAACTATAATTAAACATAGAAAAATTATGTAGTTGGATATTTGGAAGTATGTGTTAACGTGTAATAATTGTTTGAGTATATTCTGTTGATTTGTATGTAGTTTTGTACTGTTGTGATCACTGTTCGGTTTTTTTTGTCGTCTTTTTTATTTTCTAGAAACATTTTATTCAGTAGTACTGGATTCCATACATTTCATCACTAACTAGCGTAATTAGTAACACAAAGGCAAAAATAGGGTTTGGGGAGTAAGCATTTGCTAGAGGCAAGAATGTCTCCAGATCTAATCAATGGGATTTTACATGAGCTACTGCATTCATATGCTGAAATGACAATCCTAAAATAACAGAAGTTACAGACTGGAATTGAGGAAGGTGCACCCTTTTGTAACTCATTAGAGTCAATGTACCCAGCATTAAAAAATAATTTGTTAATACTTTTGCTGCAAGTACTCTTACCAATTAAAGCCTTGGTTAAAGTCTTTATTTTTATAACATTATTTATGAAACCTTGGCTTTTAAAATGTGCTATTTTATATAGTTAATAATTATAAAAAATTATCAAATTGTTCAACTTTTTTTCTTTTAAAATATTTGCAACATATTTAGAAAGATGCTATTGGGTGACATTTTTGCGAAGTCATCCAGCAGAAAATGTTTATCAAGTTTTCCCCCTTTGTTCAAAATGTTTGAAACGGTACTACTGCTCCATGAGCAAATTAAACTTATGCTATATAGAAGCTTGCCATGAACAAAAGTGAAGCGTTTTTTTTGGTATGAGGTGAGAAATTCAAGAGGAAAAAATTTAAATTGATAGGGAAAGGACTAAGATTTAAGTCTGCCTTAGTTGCTAGGTAATATAGGGAACACATCTTTTATTTAGAAAAATATTTGTGTTTTCTACTGTATACTACAGGAGTCTGGATTGTACGATGCATTATTGCTAGGGTACAACAGAGAAAGGGTCTTAGCTTTAGTATTCCAGATACAGGGGCATGTTGAGCATTTTATCTCACTAGCAGTGAGCTTTCACTAATCAGAATGTTTATGTTGGTTAATTCAACAAGTCTGTTCCAATATATGACTTGCAAAGCCTCTCCACTTAAACTTGTTAAAAATGTTGTTATATGTAAGTTTGTTTAGTTGGGTTGAGTTCAGCAAGTTGTACTGTTCAGAAATATTGTTAGCTAATGCATGATGAGAAACTGTAGACTCGGTTTGTCTGGTATAATCCTCTTTGTAATGTTATCATACTGGGATGATATAAATTGATGTTTCTTCTTGTATCAATGTATGGCACTAGAAGTAGCAACAAGTAAAAAAAAAAAAAAAAAAAAAAAAAAAAAAAAAAAAAAAAAAAAAAAAAAAAAAAAAAAAAAAAAAAAAAAAAAAAAAAAAAAAAAAAAAAAAAAAAAAAAAAAAAAAAAAAAAAAAAAAAAAAAAAAAAAAAAAAAAAAAAAAAAAAAAAAAAAAAAAAAAAAAAAAAAAAAAAAAAAAAAAAAAAAAAAAAAAAAAAAAAAAAAAAAAAAAAAAAAAAAAAAAAAAAAAAAAAAAAAAAAAAAAAAAAAAAAAAAAAAAAAAAAAAAAAAAAAAAAAAAAAAAAAAAAAAAAAAAAAAAAAAAAAAAAAAAAAAAAAAAAAAAAAAAAAAAAAAAAAAAAAAAAAAAAAAAAAAAAAAAAAAAAAAAAAAAAAAAAAAAAAAAAAAAAAAAAAAAAAAAAAAAAAAAAAAAAAAAAAAAAAAAAAAAAAAAAAAAAAAAAAAAAAAAAAAAAAAAAAAAAAAAAAAAAAAAAAAAAAAAAAAAAAAAAAAAAAAAAAAAAAAAAAAAAAAAAAAAAAAACTTGTGGGCTGTAACTTTTTACCACATTGCACTGAGACAACTATACAATAACAAAAATGTCAGCATTTGACACAAAACAAAAGCAATAATGTAAATGGTGATGCCTGTGTGTTGGGGGAATTGTTGCAATGGTAGCAAATAAAGAACAAATTATTCTCAATCTTGTCCTTTGGCACATTTATATACGTGGTAATGCCACCCTCTTTCTATTTAGCCTTGCTTCCTTCTCCCTGTTGGGTCTCAGTCAGTTCAGAGTTATACCACTTGCTTAATTTCTCTCTCTTTTCCTCAATTTTGTATTAGTTCTCTTCATCACTAGGAACTACGGTAGTCTGCATTCCTAATCAGTCATGGAACTCTGTCTACTGCCTCTGCTATCCCGCTCCTCTGTGGGCAGGAGTGTACATTAAGTGAGAAGATAACAGACATGGTCCATATCTCAGATGCCATCTCACAGCTGGCTTTAACTGATGCCACTGTAGGTAGTCTTAGCAAAAAAAATAAAGGAGTAATTGGGTGTGTCTAAATGTGCAATAAATTTAAAGCAGGCTGTAGTAAAAATCCTGTGCAGTAAACCTTTGGGGGAACATGTCTACATATGCTCCCTCTTAGGAGCAGATTTGCTTCCAATGGCAGCAGCCTGGAGAGGGCTGCTTGCACCCTGTTCTGCACCCCTGCAGCAGCCAGGGGGAGCTCCAGGCACTCCCTGGGTGCTAGCTCAGGAGCTGGGAGGGAGCAAAAGGCCAGGAGACTGCTGTCCCTGGGAGCTGCCAGGGCAGGGGGACAGTGTCCCAGCCCAGGCTCCACCATCAGAGCCCGCCCTGGCAGCAGGCTGCTTCCTGCCCCCGGAAGCCATCTTCTACCCCCTGCTGCCCAGAAGCAAATTTGCTTCTTGTCGGCCATCTACATGTGCCTTACTATGCAGTAACTACTCAGCAGTTAATTTGCTATCTGCGTTTGCAGATAGCAAATTAACTGTGCAGTAGATCAATTTACTGCGCAATAAGTGTCTGCATGTGTAAACTGTGATGCTTACTGCGCAGTAAAGCATCTCATGTAGATGTGCCTGTTGACATCTAAACTGAAATGTGCTCCTTTGTCTTTCATGATACTTCTAAGGGAAGCAGTAATGAATATGTAGCATACAACTTTTTTTAAATCTGTAAGTCACAAGAATTTAGGCAACCAAAATTTAGGAAACTTAAAACCTATGTTCACCTGCTAGCTAGTCCTAGTGATCCCCAAGTTTTCATATCTGAAGCTTCATAAGCTCCTAAATGTCTGATTTGGGGTATACCTGGAACAGTATTATTCATTTTGAAGCTATTCTGGTTTGCATGGAATATTCTCGGGCAGAGAGAGAGAAACAGACAGATGGCTGGAGGACACTTACCTGGGAGTTGAGAAACCTGAGCTCCCATCCTTGTTCTATATTTATTGGTGTGTTCCTGTGCAAGTTACCACAACATCCTTGCTAGTTCTAACTTGTAGTCCCCACTTTGCATTCTCAGTTGCATTGTCTGTATGCTGGTTCAAACACAAACACAAATGAGTTGCATATTATTTTTAACTTAACCCTGTCCTTGACTATTCATATTACTACTCTTGTAATGTAACAGTGCCTTACAGAAATTGTTTTTGCATAGAATTAAAAAAGGAAACAAATTAGTTAACACTTGCTGGAACATTTAGCAGTTATTTCTTTGTTTTTATTTGGAATACCTTCAACTTTACATCACAAAAGCCTTGCTTTCCAACCTCAAGACTAAATGTGTTTTCCTTCCTCCAGACCTTTGTTTCATTTTGGTTCTCTGCCAGGGATGTCATGGCCTGCAGGCCAGATCTGGCCCATGAAACTACTGTATCCAGCCTGGCAGGCTACCAGTGGATCAGTGGAAGTTGGGGACATGGTTGGGGGGAGCAGAACCTGGGGCACCTGGGCCCCAGGGTAGACAGAGGTCAACAGCAGGAAGGTGAGCAAAGACTGATACAACTCTGGTTGCCCTCTAGCTGCCCATTGCCATCACTGTGGCCCCAGCTCCTCACCCATTGGCCCCACTGCCAACCAGATGCAGAGTTGTTGCCACATTTGCTTTGTGCCGGAGCTTCCAGCCTGGCATGAAAGGCAGCAGCATCAGCAGAACCAACATAGGGCATGAGCTCGAGCTGTTGCCACTCTGTGCACTGGGTCGGAGCTAGGCTGTCTCCCTGTGCCTCGTGCTGGATCTGGTCCTTAAGAAGCCCAGTGGTTTGGATGCAGCCTGGGGCAGGAGGTAAGCCTGACACCTTGGCTCTCTGCTTATCAAGGGAATGGGCTGTCCCTTACTACAAACTCAACCAGTTCAGAACACAGTTCATTTAACACAGAAAACCTCAGTTCCACTCATCTTTCATTGCGACAACCCTGTCCCCTTTTTCATACCAATCCATAAACTCAGGGCTTTCTCCTTATCTTCCTCCTTCCAGTGTCCAGACTACATTCATAGCTGCTTCTCCATAACATTTAAGATGTATCCTTTCCTCAGCATGGTAAGACTGTATTTCTGGCCTGTTAAGTTGGCCACATTTCTTCCCCATGTTGAATAATTGCTGGCTTTTTTTACTATACCCTGTCAGGTTTCTTTTTCTCATCTTTCAGATTATATAATTTGTAGGAAAGGCCATTTACAATCTATTCCTTTTGCTCGTCTAGTGATGCCAACCTTTCCCCCGCCACTCCTCCCTGCTTTCTACCAAACCATGTTGTTTTCCAAATCACTGCTTTGTGTGATACATACTAGTGCTCTTCTGACCATGGCAAATCAGGTCCCCTAAGGCTCACTTTCTCCATCATCTTCCCCCTTCCTCCTTTTCACGTGTTTTTGTTAATCCTTTCATTTTTCATATATGAAGTCAAGATTGTAAGGTTCTTCAAAGAACAAACCATGTTGTCTTGTACTCTGAGGTGCTTATTTAACACATTTTGGCATACAGTTTAATAATAGGATGGCCTAAACTGTGGATAGCACAGCTTTCTCTGGAGAACAAATTATTAGTGTTAAAAAAAAAATGAACTCCATTTTTTGCATTAGTAGGAAGAGGAAGTGTCCAGAGGAAGGGTGGGGGTAGGTTAGATTTCAAATTATCTGTTAAAAATTTAAGTGTTGTTTGTAGAAATCAAAATATCCTGTGCATATTGTTTCAACATTTATTTTTACTGAGAGTGCTTAAGGTTTTGTCCTTGCACAGAAACAGAGCAATGTAAAACCATCCTGGTCTGATCTATAAGAATTTTACTCTTTCAGAAGCAAAAACCCTGATAAATATTACTAGGCAATATTGTAATCATGTAATTGTAATTAGGTAATTATGCAATATTACAAATATTACACACATTGTCAGTGTGTGTAATAGGAAGAAGGGGATAGTGTGTAGGAAAAGTTGAATACCTTTCTTAACACCTTTCTGAATATCTTCAAGTATTCTAAAGCTACATATTTAGGAGAAAGTGGGAACAAAATTAATGTTTTGGCACTCGTTTATTTGAACTTGTTATGCACTATGATAGAAATAATGCATCTTTCATTTTCCTTCTGATTTGCTACACTCTTAATGTTTTCTGATACACTACTGATTAATGCCCTACACAGCTAGCCCGGGTTTTTCTATTTTTGGCTATATCATTGCACTCACGTATATATTACCATCTTTACAGATCTGTACCACTCTAATTGCATCTAGTGCTGTGCTATTTTATTTTCTTAGGTCTGAATAAAGTAAAATTTAAACAGAAACTTTAAAAAGAATGGTGTTTGCTTGAAGCACTCTGGTTTCTGACTCAATAGTACCTTCTAGTGGGAAGGGGTTTAGGTTGTAGCCATGTTGGTCTGAGGATATAGGCAGACAAGGTTCCTTGGGTGAATTTGATATCTTTTATTAGACCAACCCAAATGGTTGGAGAATAGTTATTAAGCAAGCTTTCGGGTTCAAAAACCCTTCGTCAGGCTCAGGAAGCTGCAGCAGTTGGTGTGTGCTCTTCCTGGATGGGGAAGTGGGAAGAAATTCAAAACAAAACACAACAATCTTTCCCTCTAAGAAAGTAAAAACAAATAACAGATGTAAACTGCTTCACCTGTTGCTCACTTGAAAAATTACCTTTGAAGTTACAATAGTGGCTAACAGCACCAATATTGTTAAGACAGTATTTTTCAACGTTGCCATATCAATGTATATTTCAGGAGCTTTCAGTGTCAGTGGGCACATCTACGCATGCATATTAATGTGACTCAATAAACTCTGCTGCTTATTGTGCTGGAGTTTATTGCTCCTGTCACATTTACATGTGTGCAGGACTGCAACACATTGATCTGGGTTGGAGCAGACCTAGCTGGCAGGAAGCTTGGGGGTCAGCCTGCCAGCCCAGGGCTACTCTGACCCAGCTCAATGTGCTGTGAGGAGGCTGGCTAGGGCACGAGCATGTTTCAGTGCAGGGCTAGCTGGCAGGCAGCCCCCACACTGAAGCACCACCATGCCCCAGCCAGCTGGGTCAGAATCTGTATGCACGCTGCTGCAGAGTAAAAAACTCCGCAGCAGGATAGTACTTGGATTTACAGATACTACCCTGCTGCAGTTTATTAGCTTACCGAATAACCCTGCATATGTAGATGTTAAGATGTTTACTGCAGAGCTAATTAGTCTACTCCACAGTAAATGTCTCATGTAGATGTACCCAATGTGAATATCTCACGTTAGGCTGAAGTAGATTCAAAATCATTTTACCACTTTAAAAATGCTTCATAGACATTAGGGACTGGAAGGAACTTCACGAGATCATAGAGTTCAGTTCAGCCCCGCCCACCTCCGACATAGGCAGGAAGTCTGCTGGGATCAAATGATCCCAGCAAGATAAACATCCAAACACCTTTTGAATGAATCCAGAGTAGGTGCTTGCACCACCTCTGGGGAGAGTCTATTCCAGACCCTGGACGCTCAGACTATAAAGTTTCTCCTTATGTCCAGTCTAAACCTCCTTCCAGGAGTTTGTGGTCATCAGACCTTGTTATCCCTTGGGGAGCTCTGGTGAACAACTGTTCTCCCGTGTCCTGATGTACCCTGCCTTATATACTTACAGGCTGCCACCAACTCACCCGAGCCTTCTCTTCTCCAGGCTGAAGAGTCCCATGTCTCTAGGCCTCTCCTTGTAAGGCTTGCTTTCTTGGCCTTTGATCATACGTGTCGTTCTCCTTCGGATTCTCTCAAGCTTATCCATGTCCCTCCTGAAGTGGAGGTCCCAAAACCGGATGCAGTACTCCAGCTGTGGCCTCACTAAGGCCAAGCAGAGAGGGAGGATGACATCCCTGGTTTGGCTTGAGATGCATCGGTGGATGCGTGCCAGTGTTTGGTTTGCTTTGCCAGCCATGGCATTGCATTGGTGGCTCATGTTCATCTTGTGGTCAATCACGACCCTCAAGCATCTTTCAGTCATGGTGCTAGTAAGAGAAGCACTGCCGAGCCTATAAGTATGATGCTGGTTTTTCCTCCTAAGGTGAAGCACCCTGCTCTTCTCTATGTTGAATGCCATCAGGTTAACACTTAAACAGTACTGTTTATACAGACACACTTAAAAGTTACTGAATTATCCAGAATCAGAAGCTTGCAGTCAAAGCACTGGACTGGAAACAGATTTCAGTAACTGACTCCAAAGCAGTGCTTCACTAACAATTAAGTAGGTGCATGAGTTTTAGTAGGGGCAAAACTTGGTTCCTTACCTGGGAAATGATTATCCCACTTTCTCCTATCCTTGCTTTCTCTTGTTTTGTTAGGCTCTAATCTTGGAAATATTTATGTGCATGCTTAGATTTATTAAAATCAAGCTCTTCAAACTAGGAACCTATATGAGCCCCATGTCCCCAAACAACACTCCTGCCTTTCCTTCTTTACCTTGCCTTCCTCCTCATTGTCTTGCAAACTCCCTCATTTTGGAGGGGAGACATCACTCTCTTTTGGCATTTCCAGAGGCAGTTCTGCTGCTCTGTGCTTCTGCTGACTTCAAATTAACCATTATCTCCAGTTTCTTGATAGCTGATAGAAGTGGTAACAGATTCACCTTTGGTCCAAGGCCTTGATTCAAAATACATCAAGAATAGCAAAAGACTACCAAGGAACATATTGTATTTCCCTGCAGTGTATAGGAAATAATTGCGCAATCTTTAGAAAGACTCCCTTGCTGTTGCATCTATCAGGATAAAAAGACAGTAATTAGAACAAATTAAAATGCCCTCCCTAACTTCAGACCAGGAAATGCAAAGTTAAAGTAATGCTGCCCACCTAACACATCTGCAAAGTTACCACCACTCCTCTTGGTACTCCAGTACATGGAAACAATGTAGCTCTACTTGCAATGATACCCAAAGTATCTTTGCAGTTGGCTGGAGTTGTGTTGGCCATACATAAAACTGTAGTGTTTGTAGGGGAGTAACTAGATGTTCTCACTCTGCAAGGTCCTGGGGGCATAAAAAAAACTCAGCAGTGTGAAGTTTGTGTGGGTGTGATATACAGGAAGCATTCTCTTAAGTAATGTCTTGGTTTTCTTATGGTTTTCTTTAATTCTAAAGGTGGAAATAGACTGAGATTTCTGTGTGCTGCTGCAGAGCCTGGAAGAGAGTGCTCTCTCCCTGGCAATCTTTGTTGCTATTAGAGTGGAAGGTTTTAGGCTGACAATAGCAGTAGGCCCTAGAAACCCTTCATCTCATTTGAGGGCAGGGGTGAAAATAAAAAAATAAAGAAGAAAGCCTTGCTACCAATAGAAAGGGTGAGCAGGCTTTGAGTACCCTACCTTGGTTGCTAGTACCAGAACCATCATTCCATCAGTGTCACCTTCAACATCTTCCTTGTGAAATATAGTATCTCATCCAGCACAAACTTCACTGGAAAGCTCCTTACTGTCAGGAGGTGATGTGACTCCACCAGATTGTTGGTTAAGACATTAAGTGACATGGCTACCCGTGACTGGTATTCGGTGATGCAGTGGCGGAGGAATGAGACCTTAACCTGCACTATCATGCGGACAGTGCATGATCGCTAGTAGCCTAACCAATCAGAAGTTGCCCCTAGAGCGTGACTGGCCGGACCAGCATGCTGAGGCCTCCAGAATGTTCCATCAAGGGGGGGCCCTGATTGGCTAGGGAGTCTATAAAGGGGACTGCGCGCCTCAGCGTAGGGTCCCCAGACGCTCCCGAACTCAGGAAGACAGCCTGATCACCTGTCTTGTCTGGACAGACCCCTAGGCCTCTAGCTAGATTCCTAGCATAGGCTACCACAGCTTATAGCTAGACCACGCGCTATCCGGAACGCCCTGTGTGTTGCCCAACTAGGCATCATACTTGTACTGATAGTATTTTCGGCTGCAGTCAACCTTCACGATTACACCTTGCTTGTTACTCGCCACTACCCATCAGTTGTTTGTTTTTCTACCTGTACCACGTCGTCTGTGTCTACCTGCCACTGTAAATAGTATTCAACTCGTTAATCATCTTGTTGGTTTGTAAGTAAATTTATGAATTTTCTTCACCTACTACTTGTCGCGC
>NW_005842424.1:532454-532975 GCF_000455745.1 Alligator sinensis
GCCTTGTCCCAAGATGTCGCTGACAAGAATGCAAAACTGGCAAGGCTAAAGTCCCAAAATGGTGGCGACCCTGAGAAAAATAAGGCGGGTGAGGAAGAAGCAGCTCACAAGATGGGAGGGGTAAGTGACATCACCCCAGGAGGGGAGGAGAACACCGGCCCTCTAGCGCCCCCTACCGCTTCACCAGGAAATGTAGGGAATAATGCTTCAGCGCCCCCTACAGTGTTAACAAAGGGATCAATCACCAACCCTCTAGCGCCACCTCCCTCACTGCCACCATACAAAATCCCCTCAGTATACCCCAGTCTTCCCCAGAAGGCCGACACCGCGAGTGCCCCCACCTTCCAAGTAAATCCAATCACCACAGTCAAAACAACGGTGGAGGGTGAGGTAACCTGGACGGTTGCAGTCTACCAGACCCGGACAAGGGGGGAGATGCAAGATTTAATCAGGGAGACAAAAATCAGCCCAGAGGAGACCCCAGTAATGTGGGTGGGGCGCCTCGTATTAAATCATGGAGG
>NW_005842424.1:533834-534462 GCF_000455745.1 Alligator sinensis
CCGTGGAGGCGGGCACCGGCGACCGCTTTAGTAGCGACGAGCACCCCTATATAAACTTAACTATACAGAAATTAAGTAGTCAAGAGGAAATGTCTGTGCGCTTTTTACTAGACACCGGCGCACAAGTTAGTGTTATTAAACCCGAAGATTATCATAAAAAAACGTCAAAAATAATATTCGTACAGGGGCTCCATGCGGTTGCCAGTACCCCTGCGATAAGGTTTAAAGTCAATGGCAAGACCCTATCCAGAACCCTAGGGGGCATAAATATCTTAGGGGTCCCCGGAATTAAATCTCTGCGATTACAACAACATCTTATCTCAGCCCTACCATTAGAAATCCTGGAGACGGAGAGACACCGACCAATTGTCAAGAACCCGACGTCGTGGCGATGCAAGCCGATAGCGACAAAGGAGCATCTACGGGCATCCATTGAGAAGCTGCTACAAAGCCTTCAACATCACAGCTGTATAACAGAGGTGAAATCTTCCATTTACCTTTCACCCGGGTGGGGCATACCAAAGCCGGGGAGGCCATCAGAGGCCCGGCTAGTGGTTGATTACCGGCAGGCCAACCGCAGATGCGCCTTACTGCAAATGCCTGCAAATCATACGATCACAGAAATCAT
>NW_005842424.1:536120-537468 GCF_000455745.1 Alligator sinensis
GGCTTAGCTATAGTAGACCTAGGAACAAGACAGCTCCTTGTCCTCCCGCTCAGAAAAACAACTGCAGTAAAGGTCCAAGAAAGTTTAATAAATGCATGTGCTCGTTGGCTAGTGCCAGCTGAAATACACTCAGATGGAGGGCCGCCTTTCACCTCTAAAGTTATTGAGCAATTTGCGGCCGAATATAGTATCAATTGGCATCACCATTTACGATACATCCCCAATCCAATGGGGTAGTTGAGAGGCATATCGGCCTCTATAAGGAGAGTCTACGCCTAAGGGGCAATGGTAGTTATAAAAATTGGATCAAATTCAATGATGAAGTCCTAATCTCACTAAACAAAGTTAAAGATTTATGGAAGGAAAGACCAGTGGTTACACCACCTACTTGGAAACCTTGCTACAACGAAAGAGTATGGCTAGCAGTACCCACGGCCATAACAACACGACCGATGCCTCTTCCTGGAATAGTTGAAAAAATAGGGAGTTATCCTAATACTTACTTTATTTCCCTAACAGCAGCCACACCACCACGCACCCTCCTGGCCCACCATAATTGGTTGAGCCGAAGGAGTTAGGGGGAGGGTTTCCCAATTAATAATCGTGTGTAACATTGTATATATATATATACATTTATACTAATTAGGTGATGTTTCTTTTCAGATGCGCATTTATTTTAAAGGGCAAGTCATCCCCATCGTCTAGCAGCCTACCTGGGGTCACCAATAGTGCAAGAATGGTGACAACTTTCACCACCATCCACCTGTTCCTGCTCCTAACTCAAGCAACACCAGAGGCAAGCACTGAGGAGGACCCACTACATCGGAACTCTGTGCTCCGGACGATTGAAATCTGGGCGAATGCCACCAGCCCGCATCCAGAGGGGGTAACCGCTTGCATCCCGAAGCCCGCAGCAATTGAGGACAATGTTCTAGCGGCGTATGTTACTCCCCTTGATATTGCAAAATGGTTTTCTGAGGTACGAGGACCATTGTGTGGAACCTCTATTTGTGGAGTCAATGGTCCCATACCTTGCTCAGGTTGCCAAATAGTTTCTTTTCCCAACTATACACACTTAAGCAGGGGTAGAATGACGACGTACTACTGGCCGTCAGGTCAAATAACAAAGAAGAACATCTCTAGCCTAAACTGTAGGAGCAGGGGAGTAGGGAGTAACAAAGTAGAGCCAATTGATTATCATCGTATCCCCTGGGGGGCTCGGAAGTGGGGCACTGATGAAGATCAAGTACAATTCCTACCATGGCAAGCCCATAGTCTCCAGCCTTCATGGTTCCTTTTCCTTAATAGCACTCCCATGCCAGAGGGAGGGTGGAATGTAAGCAGAGGG
>NW_005842424.1:537973-564629 GCF_000455745.1 Alligator sinensis
ACTATGCAAAATCGACTTGCCCTAGATGCTATGTTACTTCATAATGGAAGGGTATGCAAATATCTAAATTTATCTGATGAGTATTGCTGTATTTCAATTCCTAATGTGACCATACTGCTAACGGCTCAACTGGAGTTAATTAAAAAGGCCGCTAAAAGTGCTAACGCCATAGCAAAAGTAAGTAGTGGTTAGCTTGCGGACCTTTTTTCCAGTTTTGGTTGTAGTTTTTCCTCGTTAGCAATGCGCATACTCGCCCCATTATTAACCCTGTTAATACCTCTATTCAGTTGTTTACTGTGTGTTTGCGTAGGATGTTGTATCGTTGATTCAATCAAAAAGAAAGTCCTAATACTATCAGCCTTAGTTTACACTCAAATACCTAATCCTTCCGAAGACGAGGACTTTGAGTGTGTGTCTATGACCAGTATTAGATAAATTAACGATGTATTCATGTTTAATCATATAACAATCTGGCAGTAGTCAAGGGGGCATGTCAGGAGGTGATGTGACTCCACCAGATTGTTGGTTAAGACATTAAGTGACATGGCTACCCGTGACTGGTATTCGGTGATGCAGTGGCGGAGGAATGAGACCTTAACCTGCACTATCATGCGGACCGTGCATGATCGCTAGTAGCCTAACCAATCAGAAGTTGCTCCTAGAGCGTGACTGGCCGGACCAGCATGCTGAGGCCTCCAGAATGTTCCATCAAGGGGGGGCCCTGATTGGCTAGGGAGTCTATAAAGGGGACTGTGCGCCTCAGCGTAGGGTCCCCAGACGCTCCCGAACTCAGGAAGACAGCCTGATCACCTGTCTTGTCTGGACAGACCCCTAGGCCTCTAGCTAGATTCCTAGCATAGGCTACCACAGCTTATAGCTAGACAATGCGCTATCCGGAACGCCCTGTGTGTTGCCCAACTAGGCATCATACTTGTCCTGATAGTATTTTCGGCTGCAGTCAACCTTCACGATTACACCTTGCTTGTTACTCGCCGCTACCCATCAGTTGTTCATTTTTCTACCTGTACCACGTCGTCTGTGTCTACCTGCCACTGTAAATAGTATTCAACTCGTTAATCATCTTGTTGGTTTGTAAGTAAATTTATAAATTTTCTTCACCTACTACTTGTCGCGCTTTTTTCCTCTCTCACACTTGGCATCCCCGAGCGTGTCTGGGTTGGTGTCACTACTCAGTGCCCCACTTGACACGCAACTGAGGCCATTTTCCAAACACCATCCTTGAATTATGGCCCACACTTACCAGCACTTCTAAGCCATATTAGATTTCTTCTTGCTTTCTCAACAGCAGCCAGGCACCTGGTTGACTCTAATTTCAAGGCACTTTCACAACAGATCTTTTGCCTATCTAAAATCTGAGTTTGCTGTTGGGGATCATGACTGTTCTTAGCTTGTTGCAGCCCACATACTTTTAAGCAAGCTACTTAGGCAGTGGTCAGTCACAGTTTCTAACTGTGGACTTCAGAGATGCACACCTTCTGTCCTGGGAGGTGAAACAGTCCAGCTACTCTAGGTCCTAAAACCAATGCTCCGACCCAGTGGTCTATGCCTGTTTCTTACAGGGCATAAATTCTGTGGCTGCTCAGAGTCCTAGTTCAACTACAAGACAAATAAAGCAAGGAACACAGGTGTTGTGCAGGAGTTTCTAAAACCACAGTAACCTTTCCTCTCAAAGGACATAAAATTAAGAGATTAAGTAAGCGGTGTTCTGTCCTTGACCTCTCTAGGCAGTTACTGTTATTCAAAACATAAGCCACATTCTCTATTATGGTGATTACAATGCAAAGGTCACAATTTGTTACAGGCTTGTATAAACATACCAGTCTGTCACAGATGGTATAAGGTGTGGGCCATAATTCAAGGATGGTGTTTGGAAAATGGCCTCAGTTGCGTGTCGAGTGGGGCACTGAGTAGTGACACCAACCCAGACACGCTCGGGGATGCCAAGTGTGAGAGAGGAAAAAAGCGCGACAAGTAGTAGGTGAAGAAAATTCATAAATTTACTTACAAACCAACAAGATGATTAACGAGTTGAATACTATTTACAGTGGCAGGTAGACACAGACGACGTGGTACAGGTAGAAAAACGAACAACTGATGGGTAGCGGCGAGTAACAAGCAAGGTGTAATCATGAAGGTTGACTGCAGCCGAAAATACTATCAGGACAAGTATGATGCCTAGTTGGGCAACACACAGGGCGTTCCGGATAGCGCGTGGTCTAGCTATAAGCTGTGGTAGCCTATGCTAGGAATCTAGCTAGAGGCCTAGGGGTCTGTCCAGACAAGACAGGTGATCAGGCTGTCTTCCTGAGTTCGGGAGCGTCTGGGGACCCTACGCTGAGGCGCGCAGTCCCCTTTATAGACTCCCTAGCCAATCAGGGTCCCCCCTTGATGGAACATTCTGGAGGCCTCAGCATGCTGGTCCGGCCAGTCACGCTCTAGGGGCAACTTCTGATTGGTTAGGCTACTAGCGATCACGCACTGTCCGCATGATAGTGCAGGTTAAGGTCTCATTCCTCCGCCACTGCATCACCGAATACCAGTCACGGGTAGCCATGTCACTTAATGTCTTAACCAACAATCTGGTGGAGTCACATCACCTCCTGACATAAGGCAGAAATAAATGATCACTTTTTAACGTGGCTATCTATAACTAAGTTCAAAATGTAAATATGCAAGATAAAACAAAAATGATTATTAAAATTGTAACAGAAGTGAGCACTGCTTGCTTAAGTGCTCAATTATTGAGTCAGGCGCCAAAAGTACAAACAAGCCAACCAACCAATGTTTTTCTTCTTCTTCACTTTCTGGTTGTTGAAAGTGTGAGGTATACTCTAGTCAAGTTTACAAGCCTAGCTCTTCAACCTCTAGAGTTAAAAAACTTTCTTAAAAAATACTGAGATTTTTATTTGATTCCAAAAGGGTGATTAAGAAAAAATTACTCTCAAAGGAAACAAGACAGTCAAACGAGTCAGAAAATTAAATAGTAACCTTCAAGAGTTTTCCTTTAACAGAGGCTATTTTTGCCTCCTTTTAAACTGAGTATATTTTGGACTGTTATCCAGAAGGTCACACACTTTGTTTCTTAGAAAGGCTGAGATGTACATCCAGACAGACCTCTTGCCCTCTGGATGAGGAGGAGAATCATCAGCTTATGGGAGGAGCAGGTTCTTCCAAACAGCATCATTTCCACTAAAATCTGGCCCACAAAACACCCATTAAGTTTTACAGGAAAGGAAACAAGTGCCACCAAGTTGAACAGAGCAAGTTTGACCAGTTAATGTTACTGCTAAATCAGAGAAGTAGGCTGTGTTCAAGGACTGAGCACAGGGTGGGGTGTCTGAAAACACAGGGAATTTATACACAACTTTTCATCTTGTGATGCGCCGGAGATCCGCCTCTGCACCACGTGCAGTTGTACAAGTGGTGAAATGTGCATTAGCATGCAGAAAATAACAGTGGTGCGCTTTTGAACTAAAGCACCTTCTATGTATTTTAGTTCAAAAGCATGCCACTGCCATTTTCTCAGCGCTGAAGTGCATTTTGCCACTTATACAACTGTAAGTGACGCAGCGCCGGGCACTTTTCAAAGCACCCAGCACTGTGGTGCTTGCATGTGTAAAGATGCCCAGAACTTCTGTTCTCAAGTCTCCCCCTGTTTTGCCTTTGACAAGTCGCTTCTCAGTTTTTCCCACCTCTAAAAATACATATGCTGTTACTTACCCACTTTTGCAAACCAGTTTGACATGTCTGAAAAGTGATAGAAGTCAGAGTACATAATAGTGTCCCATTTAATGAAGCATCTCGTCTGCTTTGCGCTGTAAACATTATCACTCTAATGATGAAACTTCAGTTTATCTGTACTCTTTTCAAAATATTTTTCTTTTTTTGTAATTTCAACTTGAGTGCCTAACTTTAAACATAACTGAGAGAAGCTGTTTAATGAAATTGTGGAATGTGAGAAACCCACACTGGTGGCTGGCTGCACTCAAATAAGTTCCTCAGTTACAAATATGACTATACTGAAATAAAACAAAGGTATGAAAGAGCAGATATGCGTTTTGTGTTCTGAAACCAATAGCTGGAGATTAAGTCATTTGTATAGCAAAATCTGCAATAAAATACAATTGCCTGCTTTTCCATCTACTGTGACTTTAAAGATTAAAAAAACCTCAAATTCCGTGTAGAGAGTATTTTATTTGTTCACATTTACCCTATTGGTGGTTAAAAACCACATCATCTGACAGTTTTAAAAGCATTCTTTTAAAACAAAAGAATCAAACAGCAGCTTTAGCTAAAAAAAAATCTGGAACAGTTACATGAACATAATATACAGTAGTATAAAAAAAATCTACAGTATTCTGGTGGAAATATTCTGAAGACAGCATATAGACTTTAGGCATGTAGGAATGACCCTGAACTGAACCACCGTGAATTAGAAAACAGCTAACAAAATAAAAAAAATCTTGAATATTTGTATAAAAAAAGCAAGGATTCAAAGTGCAGGTGCTCCAGTTTTCATTTTAAAAATGAAATTGATACAGGATACTATTCATTTTATATAAAGTGACAGTGTAAGACTTAAACATTCAGTTACATTATCTTTCAGAATTTTTTCAGTTTACATTACTTCTACTTTACAGCATTGTAAATGAAGACTTATGCAATACAGATTTTAAACTTCTTAATCTAACAAGGATATATGACATTGGTGGTAAAGGTTAGTTTAAAGAGCTGAATATTGCAGATAAACTGCAAATCCAGGTACAGAAGTATTTTTTTATATTTAAAAAAATCTTTCCCATTGTCAAAAGGGACACTATCAGTCCATCTGGGTGTCTCCATACATCTTTGGGGCAAAGTAGTGAACTAAGGCATCTTGCTAAGGAAACCCTGGGTTTGAGTGTCCCTCTGGACTTGCACCAAGGACTGTTCCTCATTCCAGCTGCAAAACAGATACCTGAGCTTTCAGACTGGGAAAGCCAAACAGGCTATCTGTGATGCTAGCACCATCCCTCCCTTGCATGCTACTGGCTACAGTAACTGGTATGCCTCAACTAATTGGCCCAATGCACCACTTAAACTCAGGACCAACTTTTGATTTCTTTTTCTTTTAAATATACTTTCCTTAGGCAAAGGAAAACAGGTCCCAGGCAGTATCCCTAGAGTGGTCTTTCATATATTAAAAAAACAAAAAAACAAGGCATTGGTTAAAACTGGTTAGCCTCTTTTTAAAAAATACATGGTGTTGGGGGGCAGGGGAGAGGAAAAAAAAGGGATGCTGCATTACACTTCCTTTCAAGTCCTATGAAGGTTGACAGTGTCCCTTTAAATTTTAGAGATATCGCCTATCTTGTCAATAATCCAACCTTTTTTTTAGGCCTGTTTTAAAAATGCACGCGAATATCTGGTATTCAGTTTATAGTAAAATGGAGGACTAATCTTTACCATGTTTATATTGACAGCAAGGTTAATAATACACACGTTTCACTGACAACTGTATTTTTTCTGTATTTTGAATAAAATTTGCATTCTTGTAACATTTCCCACAGAAAGAATGATTATAGTTCAAGACAGTTATGTTTGCACTCCAACATTTTCACATTAGTGAAAACTACCATTTTTTGAAGATACCAGGATCTGTTCCAGGTACTAATAAATATGTAATAAAAATAATTAAATAAAAAACAAAGGCCGCCCCCCCTCAACTGTTGTCTCAGCCTGACATCGTAGAAATTTCATAATCACTTGCTGAAGTTATTGGCTTGCCCATCATCCTTACATTCTTAGCATTAGTAATTCTAGCCATCATAGACACTGGCTTATCAAAGTATCTCACCAGGGCTGGCTCAGTCAAAAGGGAGGCTAAAAATTGCTCAAAGGTGATGGCCCAGTCTCTGTCAATGCTAGGGCTTCTAGGCAGAGAAGTGTTGTGACTGCTTCGCACCAAAACTGTATCTTCACCTATGTCCTCACAGTGCAGCTTTTCCTCTTCGTGTGAGCCTGCACTCAGTACTGAATAGGAGGACATGGAGCTGTCATCTTTAGTATCATCATCAGAAATAAGCATGGAAGAGCAGGCTCCATTGTCCCTGGGAGACGAATCCTCAAGCTTAATATCCTCCATCTGTGCACCCAATGAGTTATCCGTGCAAATAGTCTCATCATTGGCAGTAAGGCCACCTTGGAACGATTCCTGCTGTTCAAGGGGATACTGCTGGCTTTCCTTTTTCTGGAACAGCCCACTCTGAAGAGCTGTGCTGCAGCTTTTACTGCCCCTGTCTATTTCTTTTGTAGACTGGATAGAGAACAGTTTACCAACCTCACCTATCTCCAATAGCAAACTTGTCACAGCAGCAGTAGCGTGGTAGAGATCTTGTTCATTGGGGTCTTCACTGAACATATTATACATTGTCTTGCATAATTCAATGAACTGGCCCTATGCACAGAGGAAAAAGAATAACTAATGAAAGGGAAGAGAGCAAATTTAGTCCCTGAGACCTGGTTATAAAGTCAGAATAAAGAAATCTCAAATTCTTTATTTTGGAGAATAAAGACTGCACCTAGCATGTACATCTTTGTGTGCATACTAGGACATCAAGTAATTCATGTGATAAAGTTAAAAGCAATCTTGCTGTTCTACAATATTATCTATGATCTGAAAAAATGCTATTTTGTACCTCTCAAAGTTATTGCCATCAAAGAGTGGATGTTGCTAATATCTACCTCGCCCACTGGTACAATTATTTCCCATCAGTTCCATGGTACAATGATTGTTCAGGCTATCCTCACCAGAAAATAGTGGCTCTAAAGTGGGTTCCTAAAAAGCTCAAAACTAACATTGACTCCATCTACTGCTTGTATCTTGGGGCATGTGACAAAGTTTCTAATGAATATGAGGACATTAAAAGTCAAGTAAAGGGATCTTGGGGTTCCATCAACAATCTGAAGGTCTGGAGCAAAAAAAGGTACCATTATTGTAAATGGTAATCTAATTGAACACTCAGCTTTCAGTCTTCAGAATCACGTAATATGCATGGACAGAATAATAAACTGGAAGGTAGTGTGAATAGGGAGCAACTAAACATAATGCAGGGAAAAAAAGTAGTGTTTAGGCTATTTGACTGCAGAAATATCTCCGATGTAAACGGCACAGGTCTTGTTTTTAAAAATTAATTTTGGTCTAGATAAAAACAGGTGAATTACTGTTAGGGAATAACCCTTCACAGCTACTAACGGAAAGAAAAGATGCTGTATAGGTCTAAGGAATGAGCCAGTTAAGATTTTTTTTGCCAGTATATTGATCAACAGAATACAGAACTTATTTTTGAAATCCTAGAAGTGGCATTATCCTCCCAGGGCATTTTTAAATGATAGTGAACAATCCTCATACATTAAGCTTGGCCCACCTCTTTTCCATTCTTAACAAAGCCATTTTAACTTTGCAACATTTTTAAATGAAAGTATAATTTAAAACTTGGAGTAAATGTTAGTTTTGAAACTGCATCTACTGCTTCTATTTTTGGGCATATGACAAAGTTTCTAAATAATATGAAAAATAATAACACAGTAAATATCAACAACATACCTGATTCAGTTTGGGCAAGTCCTTTGTGTTCTTAGCTCTGGATTTATTTTCTTGGCTCCACATTCTCAGGTAGTTTCTATTCTCTTGAGAGTTTTTCTTACCTAATGTAAACAAATGGCCCAGAAAAGGAAAAGGGAAATCCATCAAATCATGTTGAATTAGCATTTGTGTGGGGTAAAAAGAAACTAGTTTTCAAGCAGTAACATTTACAGACTAAATACATACCTTTATCTGCTTTCAGACTAATGGTGACAAACCCATCATCTGCTCCTTGTTTGTTCCTGCTGTCTATGCCAATAACTGTTGGCAAGTAGTGAAAAAACAAGATTTAATATAGCTAGAGATATGCGAGTACTGTTTTCATATTTGCATTGCAACACAAAGAATCTGTTTATCTTTAAAAAAGGGCAGTGTTAATAATGGAGTAAATTATGCCCAACTTTTTGCTTATTCTTACATCTACTTACATGTTCCATACAATTAACAATTTATATATTTACATATATAAAGACTATCCTTTGTACACTACAATGGTCTAGACAATGACTGGGACTCGCAGGCGCTACTGCAATTGAAGCAGTAATACTACCACCACATACTAATGTGATATCAATATGGTAAACTGCATTTATCATATGCATCTACTTACTTCACCTACATTTTCTCCATTAAGCTGTCTCCCATGAGACTGGGGGAAGTTATTAGTGTGAACAGAGAAATATTTAGTGTCTTGAATACTGAAGAGACAAGATAATGTACTTATGGGGTTGGGGGCAGGGCATGACCCACCGTGTGTACATTCTGGTGTAATGTCTTCAAAAAAGTACTGAGTTGCTTCAAAAGCAGAATCTGGCTCCTCTTGCTCAGGGGATGGATCTGTGCAACGAAGGAAAAGAGCTTGACTGCATTGTCTGGTTAGAAAAAAATCACAACAGATTTGCCACAATTCATTTTCATGTTCAAACTTTGGAAATATACCATGACAGCAGCTACACTTATGTCAGCTGGAACAATAAAACTGTACACCCAGAAACCCATAAATTTAACTCTCAAAGATTAGAGCGATTATTCCATAGCTGTCCCCTGTTGGATTTCTTGCACTTTCCTCCAAAATGTCTGGTACTGGCCAGTCACTATCAGAGATGGATCAGTGGCCACCAAATGGATCAGTGGCCTAATCTGCTATGACAGGGCTGTCCGACTTCCAGGTAGCCAGGGACCGCATACTTTGCAAGCCACAGATCCAGGGGCTTACACAGCAAGCTCCAATGAGCAGCCTGTCCCCATCTCCTCTCCTTGGCACGGTGCAGGCAGCCCAGCTTCCCTTCCTCCCCCCTCACTGAGTATGCCACATGGGCTGCCCAGCTCTACCCCCTCACTATGCATACAGTTGTGTGTGTGTCGTTCCCCCCCTCCACCAAAATCTCCCAGCTACACAGGCAGCACACTCCAGCACAGGCACCCTGGCTCCTCCTGTGCTGTGCACACAGCCAGGGCAGAGGGGGCAGTGGCAGGGAGTGTTGCTGTGTGTGTCACACAGCATAGGAAAGGGGAGAGCTTCTCAGTACCCCTTGCCACATGTACCACTTGGGCAGCCCCAGAGCACAGGCAGCCCAGCTCACCCTGTACAGCCAGGAGGAAGAGTGTTGCTGCATGCGTGTATGGGAGGAAACAGCTAGGCTGCCCAGCACCTCCCCACCTTGCCACACACAGCCTGGCTAGCCCAGCTCACCTCTCTCTCCGCCATGTGGGCTGCCTTCCTATCCTGCAGCACAGGCAACTTGGCTCACCCCTGTCATGTGCACAGCACACTGTCCCACTCCCCTGGCTGCATGCACCACCCACCAGCAGTGTGGACAGTGCATTTCCCTTCTTTGCCACACAAGCAGCTCAGTCACTCCAGCCCCCTCCTGGCTGCTGCAGCAGGAGCAAATGGGTAGGGGAAATGGTAGTGGGGCAGCAGCCATGGACTGCGTGCTACCCTTCCAGGGGCAACGTGACCTGCAGGCCACCACTTGGGACAGCCCTGTGCTATGACATATATTGGTATCTCAATGATCTGTAAATTAGATCAAGGAGATGGATCAATTGGGTAGGATGTTCTACTTTCCTACAGACTGTCCCTCTTCCTATACCCCCCTATTGATGGGCAAATGGCTCTTTGTTTATCCTCTCTCATATTCCCTCAGATCCTGACTTGCCACTCCATCTCTAAGCTTTTGATACTCTGTTCCATGTGCTTGTGAGAGTGCTGTGCAAACTGCCTTTGCTAGTTGGAAGCATTGTAGGGACTCCACAGCTCATCATAAATTGCACAAGACAAGAGCACTCACTACTACTTTTTTTTAAAAGACAATAGAATTTCTGGCCTTGAGTTAGAGTTCACTGATTTGCACTTCAGTAAGTATTGTCATGCTAGTTTAGTCTCAACACCAACACACACTGAAAGTGGTTAGGTCCAGGTACAAATCACATGACAAAAGGTCTCCTAGCATCTTTTCTAGCACTTGGGCATCTTCAGACAGGTACTCAAGCTACACACATTTAAATAACTAGGACTATTCAAGCACTTATAGTCATTCATGGGTGTAAGCACCATATTGAAGGGAGCCTCAGACAAGAATAGTTTCTTTGCTACAATATTTAAAAAAGGGATGTCACCAAATCACCAGGACACTAGCAGATGGCCTTTAAAAATGGTCCATGTGACAGGCAGAGCAGAAGACTGAAATATGTACAGAAAGATCCCCAGACCTATTGAGGAGCCAAAGCCTTATTTTACCCCTTCACTTTCTTAACAGCTGAGCGAAAGCCCACTCTTCCATTTTAATTTGCCAGATTGAGTGGTCACACTCAAATTTTCTGCTCTGAGAAGTCAGGGGGTTTGTTTGTTAGGTGTTTTTTTACATTTACTCACCAGGCAAAACATGCATTTTATAAAGCAGCTTCAGTTTTTCTGTAAGATCTCCATGGCATGCTGCACCTGAATCAGATTATATTAAATGCATTAGTACTGCTAATATTTTGTACTTCCTCAGTTGCTTAAGTTGAGGAGTTCAGGGAGCTTCATGAACATTTATGAACTATTCCTTAACTATTTTAGATAGCTTGGAAGGTATTGCCTGGAAACAGAAGCAAGTCACTTGACTTATAAGATCATGCAATGAGTCTGTGGTCGAACTGGGAATAGAACAGAGACCACCTGACTCAGTTCTATGCTTTAAACACTAACCCATTATTCTTCACTTAAAATGCCTTTACATTCGCAGCTCTCAAAAACAGCCTATTATTGTCATATTATTACTTTAATAGCTATAGGGGAGGGTTTTATTTGAAAAGAGCATTTGTGTATGCCCCACAACTGATAAGCTGTGGACCAAATAAGAGCATCATATGACTTAAAACAATTCAATGATTTCTGACAAAGACCTGGGCAGACAAGACCATAATCAAAGATTGACTCTGGGAGAAACTATTCTCTGGTTTTAAAGTAATGCTCAGCACAGATACTACTTGGACTGTGAAAAAAATGAGTAATACAATATTCTAGTATTCCACTGTAATTCTTTGAATGTTTAAATTACTCAATCATTTAACATTTAAATATTCTATAATCACCTATCTTTAGGCAAAAATCAGATGACTGAGGTAAAATGGAAATGTATTTCACCTTCCAGTTGAATGTATTAACTTAATTCCATTAAGTAAAATGAAACAGCAAATGTTTTTTTGACAAATACCGACAGTCTATTGTAAGTATGTTTAAAAACGCAGAGAAATTTTATACTGAAACAAATTACCAAGACAAGTTTTGACTGCTTTCCAAAAAAAGAAAAAGATGAATAGAGCACTAATGTTTCCAGCTCTTTCATATACAAGGCACCTGCATAGAACTAGCACATACCAAACCATTTAATATTTAACACACCATCAGCATTTCTGATAGACTAAGTCATATTTAGAAACAGGCTGTTTTGCTCAGGATATTTTAAGATCGTACTATGAATTTGCCTTACTCAGCCCAGAAACAAATTCCCGGAAGTTGATCAGAGAATCTCCATTTTCATCCAGCAGTCTGAATAAGCGTGCAGCTAACACATCTGAGTGGGTCCCACAAGCCCAAGGAAAGAGGAGAGCAAACATCCCCTTGAACTGCTCAAAATCAATGCGGTACTGTTCCAGATAAGGCAAGCTGGGGTCATGCCGGTCAATAGCATTGCTGTTCCCTCCCCAGTAGCAGCTAGTCAGATGTTCTGCCTGAACACAAGGCAAATGCTGTAAGACTACTGCCATTTCTTTAAACAGCTCAACAATACAAAGTTATGTAGTAAATAAAATAACCCCCCCCCAAAAAATACGTATTTAAAAACAAGAAACATCATTTGAGTTTAGCAGCAAGATTTCTATCCAACAAGCACTGGCACTTCTAAAAAAAAAAAACCAAACCAAACCAAACCAAAAAAACCTCAGAATGACTTTCCTTCAGCCAATGCAATGTCAAATTCCTTTAAGAAACAGAAGTGAATCTAGTTCTGGTCCCCCAAAAAACATAGACGTAAATAGTTGTTGCAACCAAGGTAGTAAGGTGTGCCTCAAATAAGGTGTCATGCACCCGGTCTTGTTTTTTCACAGCTAAGTAATGTTTCAAGTCAAGGTAGGGGCTAATTACAAAACACTGATAATTCTGAACAAAAGTCTGTCTGCATTTTAAATATTCTTTCAGGAATACCTGCACGATCTGAAACATATTGGATTAGGGTCTTATCCTGCTCCTGCTAAATCAAGCAGAGCTTTAGAACTGATTTTAGTGGGACTGGGAGCAAGTCTATAGGCACTGATTCTGCAGTGTGATCCACCAGGTTGGACTGCCTCTCTGTACAAGTTTTACCACTTTCAGAAGCAGAGAATATGCATGGGAGACAGGCTAGAAACTTGTATGACAGGATTGTCAATCCAATAAGTATTGAGACTAGTAACAGGGGAGGCAAAGAAAAAAGAAATCCCTATTCACTATTCCAGAAACTGACCAACCAGAGGAATACAACCTATTGTTGTGTGTATGTCACAGAGACTGAAGAAGGGCAAAACATTGTTAAAAGGGAGGTTAAGTTAACCACTGGAACAATATTCTTTGCAATAGGATAGATTTCCAATCATTTGAACTCCCAAATTCAAGTCTGAAGGTCTTTCTAAACAATGTGCCTTTGCTCAATCAGACATCTTGGTCTTAATGCAAGAAGTGCTTGGTGAAAGTTTTTAGCCTGTGTTACACTCGAGGTTGGATTACAAGCACAAACAAGCAAGTAAACAATTTACAAGTTAAAAGAGGAATGGGAATGGGATTAACTGTCGAGTGGCTGGTGCATGGTCTCTGTATGTCCACACTTATCTCAAAATAAATGAAGATACACCACAATAAACTCAGCTCTTGTACATCTAGGGCTAAATTAGCTCAGTTTAGCTTGCATTTACTGCTGTTAACTGTTTTTGTTACTGTGGAACAGTTGATTTGCAGTAAATGAGATTTACTCACTGTCATTTGCTTGTCTCTCTTTTAGATTATTATACTGGCCCCTTCTGGCCTTGAAATCTACAAACCTTATCTCATTCCCCAGCTTTTACTTACTATTAGAATGCTTTACTTCAAGCCAGCCCCTTGACAGCAAATTAAATTACCGAAGATTTAGCATAAATTAAATCCATGAATGTTAACAAGTAGTTACTAACATGCAACAGTTATGGGCTATTCAAAATTTAGCAGAAGGAAGATATTTCTCAACCAAATTTTGTCCTCAGATGATGTCCCCAAATCAGGTAGAGACATGATCTAGTTGGGGCTGGTCCTGCTTTGAGCAGGGGGTTGGACTAGATAACCTCCTGAGATACCTTCCAACCCTAATTTTCTATTATTCTATGATATATATTTAATTGGGGGCTGATTGAACAGGTGGCCCCAAATGCATGTCTTTTCTTTCTTCTCCTAGGTTTCTTTTCTTTCTTCTCCTAGGAAACTGATTTCCGCAGGATTTTTTCAATCTAATTATTTAGACAAATAATTATTTCATCAGTTTTCAAAATATTGCTCTCCTGTATTTTCAGTTGTCTTTTGGCCATATTTATCCAGTTGCTAATTCCAATTTTTGTGAAGGCACAGGATAGCACTAACCAACTCACAAATTTAATCAGTTCATTAAAAGACACTTTGTTTTCACATCACATCAATATGTATTTCCTGCATACATATAATCTTGACTTCAGCTTTACCTTGAAAAGAGCGTAGAGTTCCTCCAGTTCGTCAATGGTAAAAGAAGTCTCAGTTACAATGGTTCGTACCTTTTGAAATGTAACATTAACATTAAAAAACTTACTATAAATGTACCATTTAAAAACTACTTTTATTTCAGAAAATAAATAACCCCTACATCTTAAAGGGTGATAATTCAAAGACTTACCACATTACGCTTTGTAGTGTCTTCAAGGGTTTGGATCACTTTCAGTCTCTGTTTGAATCTCATCTGTTCAATCAAATCTGCTCGTATACTTCCAAATTTCTAAAGAAAGAGGGAGACAAAATAGACTTTGTATCTGTATATTACTATCTGGAACGCTTCATTTGCTTCTTGTGCTTGAAAAAGTAGAAAGGTATTCCCTCATTCTGAAAGTGTTCATAAAAAGGTATCAGGTGCACATCTCTGACAAACAATCTGGTAGAAGTGAGAGCAGGGTGGCACCTTAGAGAGTAACTGGTTCAGAAAGGTATGAGCTTTCATAGCATAGCAACAGGTGTCTCTTTACATAAGTGGCAAATTATTGTGCTTCAGATAATACTACTTTCTGACTTAGTTCTCAGAGTCAGTACACCACCAATGCAAGTGTCATGAGATAGGTTCTAAGAGAGAATTTCCAGTCCTTCGGGGAAAAAAGTGAATACGATGTCCTTTATGTTAAAGGAAACGGTCACTTTCCAGCACATCTTGCTATTTTTGCACAACTTCCAATAAAACTAAATGGATAAGGGTTATATTATTTCCCACATGGTGGCTCTGACCAGACAGAATATTCTTTGCAATAGGAAAGTATAATAGATGTATTGAATGACACTGAATGACAGACTGCCCTCATTATCTATTGGAAGATGTAGAAGACCTGACAGAAGGTCTGCCATAAAACCAACCTAACCCCATCTGCACCACACCAAGAGAGAAAGAAAAAGAAAGGTTCACATGCGGCACACTGCCTAGATTTAAATACACTAAAGGCAAAAATATTTCTTTAATAAGAGCATTAAATGATACTTAGCTAAATTTATCACCAATTTAAATGTCTGTACTCTAGGGCAGGGGTCAGCAGCCTACAGCCTGAAGGCTGGATCCCATTTGTGGAGCTATTTCCTTCAGCCCACGGATGTGGGGCTTTGGTGACATTTGGCATCAGGTGGTTTCTGCAGCAGTCACTCTCACATGCCAATGCAGGGAGAACTGGTGGCTTTGGGATGACTCCCCTTGCCGCTGCAGGAGAAGTGGTGGTGGTGGCCTGGTCTTAGCACCTACCTGTCCCAACCTGAGCTAGGTCGTTGAGGTATGTTTTTATAAGTTTATATTCACCTAAAAAAAACCTATGGTCTTTGGTGTTACGTGAGCCCTTAAAATGAAGACTGTGGCTCCATATGAGGCCAGTTTATTTATCCCTAGTTAAGGTCACAGAAGTCTTTAAAAAAAGTTCAGAATTCAGAACTATGCACAGCTGGATGGAGGCCTTATATCAGTGGTCTCCAACCTTTTTAAGTCAGAGATCACCTTTGGAATTGAAAAGGACCCCAAGATCTTATCCCCGCAGCCCAGCAGGGGGGAGGGCAGGGGAGGGTGCAGATCGAGACCCCAGCCCTAGCCCCACTCCTTCCCTCACTACTGGGGCCTTGATACCCCCCGCCAACGCCGGTGAGGTAGGGAGTGGGGCAGGGGCAAGCCTTGGACAGCCGGGACAGGGTAGGGGATGGAGCTACTATTGTCTCGTCCAGGGGGTGCGGCAAGGGGAGGAACATGCAGCCCAGGAGGGAATGGGGGGTGCATGTGACCGGATCTGCACGTGGGGAGGGGCGGACTTGGCTGGGGCCGGGGCAACAATGCACTATTCCAAGCAAGGGTGTTTGGTTGCGCTGTGCTCAGGCTGGGTGGCAGGGGCGCTGGGAGTGGGGGCTGGGGGGGGGGCCTATGGTGAATTTTGGGTTGGCTGCAACTCCCCACCCTCTTCCCAGCGATGCTGCTGCCCGGCCTAAGCGCAGCATGACCAAACACCCCCGCTGGGAACAGCGCAGTGCCCCCCAGCCTTCCCCACCCCATGTGCAGATTTGGGGGCACGGGGCCCATCCCGTATGCCCTCCTGGGCTGTGTACCCCCCCACTCCCTGCAACCCCTGGATGAGCCACTTGTGGGTCCGTCCCCCGCTCTGCCCCAGCTGTGCAGGGCTTGCCCGTCCCAATCCCTACCTCACAGCTGCTGCAGCCACCCACTCTGCCCTGCCTTTTGTGGGGCATGTGCTCCTCCCCCCCTGTACATGGATGACATGGCATCAGGGCGCTCCTGGGCCAGAGGCTGCAGGGTTTGGGGCACAAAGCTCAGCCTGCAGCAGTAGTGGCCTCTGCTGTGCACAGATGGGGGCAGGGGGGGCATGTGCAGCATGGGGCCTCCACTGGGGTGCACACAGCAGGGGGAGCCCCTGCCCCCACCCCTGGACGAGCCACATGGGCTTGATCCTCTCCCCCCACCTGCCGGGCCATATAAAATATATAACATTTAACATCAGGGATATTTTCTGACTATTTTATAATGTAAAACATAAGGACTGGAAACAAACACTTACTCTTTTGGTGTGAAATGTTTTAGTTTTGCAGTTTTTTGTGGGCTTGAGTATGCACTTTATAAGCATTGGTTAATTAATTAGTTTTTGCTTCTTTTGCTTTAACTCTTCCAATTTTCAGTTTTGTATGCCCACCTAAATTAGCAATCTGCAAAAACTCTTATCGACCTATTACATGCTAGAAAAGATGTTAACAAAATAAAAAGTCTTTGTAAAATCCAGTCCATTGCCCCAAAATTTCAGTTGAAATAAAAATTAGAGTGTCAAAACTAGTTTGCACTTTTTAAAAATGCAAATGTTTTGCCTTTTCATTTTGAAGTAACTTCAGGTTTGGAATGCTCTTATCTTACATTATAATGTAACATGAAAAATGTATATTGAAAACAAATGTTTCAGTCAATTCAATCTTTTTTAATTTTCTTTTCAAGAGAGTTTTGAAATGTGTTTAATTATTATTCAAAGGCCTTCATGTAACGGAATTGCTGTCCACTGGCTAGCTCTAGGTAATATCCTAAATTACCTCATAGGAAGTCCTGATGAGTCTGAAGATATCCACCTCTGGATAAGGCTCAACATCATCGCTGAGTAGCGAGTGAAGATGAGGAATTGGTGGTAAAGTACTATCCTTATTGGTCACACTGTCCAAATACCTAGAGAAGGAGAAAAAAATTACCATGAGAAAGCTCAGCATGGCTTCCCTCCCCTCTTTCACTCCCCCTGAACTAAACTCAGCTGAGTTCATATAAGCATCCCTGAACCGCTTCCTATTAGTATATTCCATTAGTTGAACGGGATGCCTATTTTGCCAGTCCCTGTCACATTGTTTCTTTCCAGAAATGAATTAGTTGGGTTTTCTTTAAACTCAAAACATTTGCCAGAAGCAGCTCAAATCTAGCTGATTACAGCTAGATGGTACAATCTGCAAGCGACTGATTGCAATGGGCAAAATAGGTTTTTAAAATGTTTTGTTTGAGATTCTTATTCAAAGCAAGAGATGTGGGACACCATACACCTCACGACTGCTAGAACAGAGGCTTGGTGTGCTTCAGCCTTGATCTCCCCTATTTAACCCCCCAGCTGGCTGTAATGAGCTTCAACTGCTTTTCCCTCAAGATAACTTAGCTGCTGTTCACTATCTGTCTTCCACCCTGCAACTGCAGAACACTTTCCAAATCCCAAACACTTTATAAATCATCAACAAGGGTTAGAGCTTACTTCTGAGCAGGAAGATGAGACCAGTATCACTTTATCCTAATTAAAAAAGGACCCAGATTGGGCTATATGGTTGCACAGAGCTGACTTAATTCAGAAATCCATGATTCAGCTAAATTAATTTACTTGCCTTGCATTTCTGTCCTGCCACTTTCCAAGTTGGTTTTTTTTAACCGTCTGTTTAGTTCCACCAAAATCTCTTACTAATCCATTCCTAACATTAATTACTCTTGGGTTCAGGCATTTTTCCCTGTAACTGTACTTAAAATGATAACAGCCAGGAAGTGAAATATTTTACCAGAACCCTCTGAAAACCTTTATAATGCTAGACACAGAAGGATATTCCAGCAACTTGAAAGAAGTTAAAGCCTGACTAAGAGAGGGGCAGCAATTCATAACAAAGAGTAACATCTCTGCTTACTCCATCTTGGTACACTTTTGAGATTGTCATACTTTTTTTGAAACTGTGTCCAACTCAATAGGTAGATTTGGTTACTGTATATATACAAAAACCCTTACATATGCATAATTCCCATTTGAAAGAAGGTGTTACAAGCAGCTAGAAGATTTACAGAGAGGATAGTGATATAAATTAAATGTTTCCTGAATCAGAACATGTTTCAGAAAGTTAAGAAGAAAAATGAAAAGGAAGCATATATATATATATATATATATATATAAATAAATAAATAAATAAATACACACCTCCCCAGGACTGTCATGGCTTCTCCATCATCTTTGCAATTCAGCAGCTTGTCCACATTAGCCTCCAGCACAGCCAATGCTAACTGGAATATCACCTTTATTCCTTCACAGAAGAAACAGTCCACCACAACCACAGCACTCTCAAATGGCATTACACTGAGAAACAGAGTAAGGAACCAGGAGAGGGAGATGGTGGAGATAACACCTAAGTCCTGCATACAGTCATAAAGCTGTGGAACGTAGTCCCGAGCCAACTCTTCAAAAACACCTTGATCTACCAGAGCACCTGTTGGAAATAAGTGATGTTAGGCACATACTAACATTAGCTCAGCTGCTGAATACATACAGCCATCTAGAAAAAAACATTAAGAACCTCTTCTGAAACTTGTATGCATTTATACATCATTCCTATTGTTAACTTGCAATGTGCATAGTTTTCTTCAGGGTGGAAAGAACTAGATGGGCCAAGTGTTCTGGGGAGGGCACCTTTTTGCTTCATCCAGGATATAGGAGCAAGCGCAATAACAATATACTTGAGACTCTCCCTCACCTTTTGTCATATCAAACACTATTACATATGGCAAGCGTGACCAACCCATGGCACAGATGCCGCAAGAGGCACAGGTAGCCTCTGAGCGTCTCACGTGGCAGCACAGCAGCAGATGGATTAGGAAGCAGAAAGCAAAGCAGCAAATCAGGCAGGGAGCACAGGGAAAGAAACAGAAAGCAGAATAGCAGATCTAGCTGGAAGCATAAGGCTGGGAACAGAATGCAGAGCAACAGATTGGGCAGGGGAAGGAAACTGCAGAGGTACTTGGGAAGGGTGCAGGGCTAATGTCTGGCACATCTGCCAAAAAGGTCAGCCTCTACTGATGCAGGGGTTAGCTGTTTACAAAAACCTATTTAGAGTAAATAGGGGTTTTTCTTGGTCTGAGGCGGGTGTCAAAGATATGGCCTGTCAGCTTGATCCAGCTTTTGGAGCCTTATCATCCAGCCTGCAATGCCATTTGTCCATACATGCAGTGCACTTATGAAAGACCAACCGAGCTTGTCTGCTGTGGGCTTCACACAGCACACAGTGGCTCCAGCCCCAGCACTGCATGCAGCATCTATGCTGGACTGGCCTTACACACTGGATCCACGGATGGTCCAGATCAGGCCCATAGAGTGGCCCTACACACTGGAGCTAGCATCCTGGGCTAGTCTGGTGTGGGTCCTACATGCAGCATGTGCTCTAGCCTGGCCCTATGCACCATAGCTAGTGCATGTCCTGGACCAGCCCCCCATACTACATGTGGGGCTGGCACATCCTGCATGCAGTACGTGGGGCTATTCCAGGGCACATGGTTCATGTGGTACTCACACCGGGCTGGTCCTGCAGACTGGCTCTAGTATGTGGGGCCAGCCTGTGAACCCAAACTGACCTACAAACTGGCCTCACACCCCTCATCCAGCCTGTGGGCCTGGATGAGTTTGACACTTCTAGGTCCCTAAACCCACCATTAATGGATTTGTTTTAGCATCACAGGATTGGTAGCAGTGGAGGAGGATGCATCCAATCCCCTAAAATATACACAGAGGCAGATATTTAACTTCCATCAACAGTGCTCCCTTCACACAAGTCAACACCCATAGGCTTGTGTTTTCTTTTCTTCCTTTCAGTCTCTGACAGTTCCTTTACGTTCAATTGACGTTAAGCTTTTGTGTTTGTTCATCTCTGTATAATTCACCCCCTCTTTTTCCCCAGAACTCTGCAATATCAATCTAATATAAAATCTAATACAAATCTTGCTATCGTCTATTTCTACTTTTAAGTTTATTCCAAATTTGTTTTTAAGTGAAAGTTCATACAACTTGCATTTCTTTAACTTTCAAAAACAAGTTTCTCAAACTTTCTGAAGGCAGGCGTTTTTTGTTTGTTTAAGCAAATTCCAAGAATTTCTACCAAATTTCTACATAACCATCAGTTTCCCTTCTCCCTTGCAGAACAGTGACTTGATAGGATAACTCTTCCATTGCTAAAACTTCCCAATTTTTAAAAAAACTATTCAGTGATTTTAGGGGCATAACCTCCCTTTCAGGCTTTTGCAACCTTAATTCTTGCAGTCACTAGAAGATGCGTGATTGCTAGTTTTGGGTTTTTTTTAAATTAGTAAAGTGAATGTAATACTTGTGAAAGTTGCCTGTGGCAGCACAGAAAGCTAGAGGATTTTGTCCACAGAACATGTACTACATAGGCAACAGCAATATAAGCATTTCCACCCTTACCAATAATGGCTTAAACATATCTGGTAAAACCATCTCCAGGGTTGAGTGGGCAGCCCAAGTATCATTTTTGCTAGCAAAGACACCAATAAGTAATGATTTTTGTCATAGGAAATGAAAGGGAAAGATCAATTTATTTCATGCAGGTAGTTATTACTGCCATTTTAGATGCATGACCTGGAAGGGAATCAAGCTGCCCAAACCCCAGCCTCTCTAACATTAATTTTCTATTTCCATACTCTGTTCTCAACATTTCTAGCCTGATTGCTTCAAGCCAAATGAAATCCTTAGTAGAATTCCATCTTAATTCAAGCAGGTAAGAAGTTAACACGGACCAGAAATATCTAATTAGGTAGCTGCTTTTAAGCCTCTGAGGTGGCTCCCTCCTCGCCACTTCTGTTCACATACCATCCATTGGTTTCAGTACCAACATCTGGAATCCTGTTCTGTGAACTGTGCATTTTTTTTGATAAATTCTCCTCAACCTACCAACAACCCTTGTGTTGTAGTAGTCTGGCAACATGCGTTCACACAAAGCCACAAGCAACCAGAAAGCTTCTTCCTCTTTTGCATACAAAAGGAGTACTGAAGTGACAATGTTCATGGCCTGCAAGAATGGGGAGAAAATATGCATCAGTATACATCATTTCCCAATTCCCTTGCTATGTCTAGTGCTGCAGGGATTGGGCAGATCAAGATTTATCCTAGCTCGGAAGTTTATATCTTAATTCAGCAAGCCAAGGTTTTTCCCTATGAAGTACAGCTAATGTTTCCTAATGTTCCTGAATGGGAGAGACTTCAAAACATTTGAAAACCAAGGCTTTGTACATTATTGCTTCTTTTCACAATAAGTTTATGGTTCTGAATGGAAAGTCTCAATAGTGCCTGTGTGTCCTACCATGGGAGGTGCTTCCTTTCTTTGAGCACTTATGAAAGAATTGAGCTTCATCCACAATACCGTGTGGGACTCCAGACAATGCAACTGCTGCAACTCTCTTTGCAGGGAAGCTGCGTTTTCCCCTATGCTAGCTAATAGAAGAGATGGCTTCCATATGCCAGCAGAAATCCTTGTGGCACTGCTGCTCTTGAGCTGTCTGGAGTTAAGTGGAGTAGAAGTCTGCCACTATAATCACTCCCCAAGGGAACACAAATGCGTTTCATTCCCCCAGTTGCATTATTTACAAGAAAGGTCTTTAGTATCTATTTCTTCAGAAATGTGGGTGTGGCTCAGAAGCTATTCTTCAATTTTTTGAGGCAGCGTTCAGAGCTGCAGCCATTACATCAGCAAATATGGTGCATTTCTTTTTCACTCAATGCACTTGAGAACACATCTGTACCATTAGCACAGGTACTTGCATGCAGCTTTACTGAAACCAGTAGGACTCTGTGTAGGTGCAAGAGTCTGTGTCAGTGTAACTCTTTACACAAAGAAGACACCCAAGTGCTCGTATGCACAATCAAATGTATGAACCGCATATATTGGTATCCAATCACTGACTGAAAGCAAAAAAAACCCCCGAACAGATGGGAACTGGAATGCCAGATCTCGAAAGAGTGACAAGACACTGCAGTTACCTGACAGTATCCTATGCTTGGATTTCTAAAAGCATAAGCTGTTAAGACTCTCCTCAGGGCAGCAATGCCCATCTCATTCTGGAAGGCAGGGTGCTCTGGCAAAGAACGGTGCAAATCTCTCTCAATTTCTTCTGTGGCAAGGTTGTACTTCCCCATGGATTTCTCCACAAGGTCTTCATAATAGCCGGGGTGAGTGGCCATCTCATTAATGGCTCCTAGTAGCAAGACAGAACAACATAAAAACAAGATATGTAAGCAAGGGTGAGTAGACATCATACAACAGAACAATGTTCTTTGTCCTCTCCTTTAACTCAGACATTTTGAATGGTAATTTTTAAAACCCAAGCAAGCAGCCTGAAAATACACATTGCATTATCATTTTAAAGAGGATCAAATCTGAATGGTATTTAGTCACTAAAATGCCAGCTGGTTGCCTTCCTTCGGATAAGGTGGTTTCATATAAGCCCTTTCCCTTGGTAGGGCTGAAACGCTGAATGTATGCAAGAATGGCAGATCTTCTACAGTGCTCCTCCACAAGCAGGGAACTATCCTTCTGCCAAGAGTGAGAGCAGTAGCTCACTGGCAGACTCCTTCCTGGCTGGCTCCCCAGTTTCATGTAGACTACCATGGCAATGCTGCATGTTATATGTATTAGACGCAGAATATACCTGACAGTTCTACAGAACTTTTCATCTTCTAGTTAAAGTTTAAACATTCTCATATTCTGCCTGATGAGTATGGTGTACAATACTTATTTTAAAAAGATATGGAGAGAGGCAGAGAAGTTAAATGACCTGCCTGTAGACACCAAAACAGTCCCTGTCAAGAGGCAGGAGTATAAATCCTTGTTGTGTGTTCAGACCCTTAGAATGGATCACACCTTTCTCAGCCACAACATCCACATTTAAAACTTCAGCCTTTACTCTTCCTGGTATACCTGCTCCTGGCCAACTCCATAAATTGGAACCATATTCGTAACTAGTTTAGAAGACAACTTTCCTGTAATGTGAGCTAATTTCCCCTTTTCAATTTATCCCCCAACTTCCTCTGTTCAATCAAGTAACACATTTAACAGTAGGGAGATACAGAAGTAAAACAGACATTAAAAATCAGGGCACCCCAACTGTGAGCATACAAGGGCCACAACGTCAACTCACCAAGAGACTGATGGATGCACTGAATTTCTATACAAATGAACAAATTGTGAATGCCCAAATTGTACAGGTAAAAATAGCAGTTGCATGACCCAGTTCTCCTTTTGACCATCATTAGTATTAGAGCCAACCAAAGCATCTTTTCCTTTGTGCCCCCATCCAATATTTGGTTATAGTTTGATATATAGTTACACTTTTTGGTTATTATTTTCATTTTAGAAAGTGAATCCACTTTACACAGGCAAAGGACATATTTAAATATTTAACTGATAATTAATACTCCAAAAGCAAAAAGCCAAGGGACTGAGTGATGTTCAAACTACACACCAGAGTCAATCAAAATTGGAATAGCCATTTAGAAGTCAAAATGACTGAAAGTGCGACTCCCATAGATCTTCCATTACTCAAAAAGGGCAGGTTTATTTTAAGAATTTGTAAAGACTTTGACTAGCTCTACACAGGCATATTTGTTGCTTTCTTCTTGCTCTAAGTTTTCATTGAAACAGTTTTTACTTCTGGGATGTCAAACCACTGCAAGTTCTTTAGGGCAGGGACTAAGTTCATATTATGTTTTGTGTAGTTTATGGATCAGATTTTTTAAGGTACTGAGATGTCTAAATATGCAGACAGATACCTACAGGATTTTCAAATAAATAAGTAAAGTGTGTTAGGCACTTTACTCATGCTGATTTCAAAGTCAGACATGTAATCTACTTTAAATACTTCTGACAATGCCACTAGGCAAACATCTTCCTCTTCATGCTCCTGAATACATTTGAAAACCTGGCCAACTGTTTCTTCTCATGCATCTAGGTCATATTCTATGGCAAATTTACCCCAATACCCACCTGAAAGCAGCAGCCATAGTTCCCCTCTCATGATTTCTGGAATGCCTTTGAGCACAAGATCTCTAGTTTTTTCAGTACGATACATACAGACACCCTGTCCATACTCAGCAAAGTGAATCTTCCAAGCTTGCTCTTTCAAAAACTCTTTTGCCTAAAAGTAGACATAGAAATGAACAATGAAGAGATGTAGCATCTTGGTTATATAAAACATCAGAAAAAAGCGAAGTGCCAAAGCCCTCAATTTTCTTTAGTCACTGTGGTGGTATAGGAAGGGAATAGTCTGCCAGTAACCCAATTCTGTAATTTTGTTGTGCTGCCTTCTGCCATTGCTTACTATTTTCCAACTAAGAACCACTTTTGAAAACAGGTACAGAACCAAAAATTAGATGACAAATATTATCCTGACAAACTACAGAAAAACACACAGCTATAGAAAAGATGTCCTGACATTCTCCTTTAATATTAAGTACATTATTATACTTCCTGCCATGCTTCAGAACTTTGACATGACATCAAATACTAGCAGGCTTCACTACTTGAGTTCTCCAAGATCCCAGCTACCACACTGATAGTCGCACTTCAAGCTGCTACTGGACAGCAACAGGTTAAAGATTAGGAAAATATCGTTACTTAAAAACAATAACTTTATTTAAACAGCCACATATTTCTCACTAGCATAATTTACAAGGATAGCAGAGATCTACCAGTTTGGGGTTGAATTCCTCAGGTGACCGCTGTCGATACATAGTCATTAAAGCCTGCGTCACTGTTGGAATACCATTGCCATTCAGATTGAATTGTCGTTCTCCATCTGTTTCAGAGCTGAGGCTCCTTTGAGGGCTGGAGGAAACTATGCTATTTGGCCTTGTATACATCTGCAAAAACCAACAGTCATATTATGACAGACAACACCCACACAATGCAAGGTGCTGCACAAAAAAACCCACAATCTGCAATATCTGAATTTTAACTATGTTTTGACATAGATCAACTGGATTAATTTGAGATGAAGGGCTGTATAAAATTTCAGCATTCTACAAATTTTATGAAAGTTATTTATATATTACACATACACACTCCCCCATTTATGCAAATCAAATCTGTACTTAAACATGCTGATTACTTCATATATGACTGAAAACAAGCCTTTACATCAACAGAGTAGTATATACAATAGTACACTTATTCATTTAATATAACCCATTGCAGAAGAAATTTTAGATAGGCAGAAAATGATTCCCCAATGGGGATTTTGCCAGGAGACTACAGTTAACAAATTTCCTTTTACAACAAACTAATATAGAATTTTCAATAAATGACTTTGATTGTAAAGATTTATCTGGCAACCAGCACAGAGGTGCTTAGTACAGTGCTCTGGGATGGACTGAGTATTGATTGAGAACATGAGTTCTACATACATAAGAATAAAATTACTTCCTTCAAAGACCTATTTTTTTTCCTTCAAGGCCTGACCTGCAAAATCGTCCTTAGTCTTACAGTGTGGATGAATTCACAGCCTGAAGCATCATGGCATAGTTTTTATTCAAAGTGAAATGAGAGTACAAATACTGGAGGTTTATTTGCAAAGTGCCTTATCTTATATAATAACATAACTAACAAAGCCTATTTTTAAATGACAAAAGGACTGCTACAGGGATGTATGTGGCAGTCGTGTTGGTCTGAGACAAATCTAGAACTCTTGGTTCCAAAATGATACCTTTATGAGACTAACTGAGAAAGTGCAAAAAAATATCTTTTTCTACAAGCTTTTGGGTTCATGTGCCCTTTGTCAGGCTCAAGGAAAGTTCAAGATGGTAAGAGACTCTCATGGACCCAGAGGGACAGTTTTCCAGCTTCTGCTTCCTCTGTGCAAAAATGAAATGTATTTCCTACATATGACTTTTTACCATCTTGAACTTTCCCTGAGCCTGATGAAGGGCACATGAGCCCCAAAGTTTGCAGAAAAAGATTTTTTTTCTTTTGCAATTTCTCAGTTGGTCTAATAAAAGGTATCATTTCAGATTTATCATATGAAGAAGTTGACAGTTTTATGTAACAGCTGAAAACTCTCAAAATGCTTGACTATGCCCCAAACCTTGCCAAGAACTTTTTTCCCCCAACTACTCAGTTGGTCTAATAAAAGATATCACATCTAACCAAAGAACCCTGCCTGCCTAAGAAACCCTAGAATTTATCTATAACTGACAAGGCGAAGTATACATTAAATTTTTACTGCATGTTTCAAGATGTGCAGCAATTTTAGAGCATGGCAACAGTGATTTAAGTAGCTACTGGACAGCAGTGGCGGTAGATATTCAATGATCAGTTAAGGGTCTTATTTAAAAGCTGGCAAAGAGTCATTATTTGAACGTCTGACCTTTTACCACGTGAGCAGACTAAACTGCAGGAAAGGACTCAGTAGTTTGTAATGTAGG
>NW_005842424.1:564639-569009 GCF_000455745.1 Alligator sinensis
ATCCTAACCTATTTAACATGGAAAAGATGCCCCTATGGTAATATTTCAAATACCCCAAGATGAAGCGGACTTAAATAGAAGTTAAGTTTTAATCGGCATCGGTCTTCATACAGAAATTTCATATCCATCACCAATAAAATAGCTCAGACGTGGACAAAAGTTACACTTAAAATTTCCTTCATTTCAATAAATGAATTATGCTGTCCTACGCACCTCTTCATCTGAGCTGACGTAACTTCCAATTTCTCTTTCAGAGTATATTTTTGAAGTAGTTTGTTGCAAGAAATCCGAGATCCTCTGTACGAGAAAGTCTCTATCCTTCAAGTTGGCAAAGAGGAATGTCATTCTGTTTTTAGTGCTGATTGACAATGGGCTAGGTAATACATTGGAGCTGTCTGCCTTTTCCACTATTGTCACCTGGAGAGAAACAGTAACCCCTGATCATGGTTCAGCATCAGTTAGCTTGTTATGCTTCAATATCAGAAGTGAATCTTAGACCCCCCTACTCCACATTACATATATTACGCAATTAACTGCATTCATCGTGCAATAAAATTTAGACCATCCACATGTGCAAAGTGATTATCACATGATAAAAATAACTGTCCAGCTATAAGAGGAGCCAACCAGCTGTAAAATTAGTGCTTGAAAGTGTGCATCAACTCTATAGCTGATTTCTATCCAGCTTTCATTTCATCATGTAGCAGAGCCCTCAGGAAACACCTTTGTAAAATCAATAATGCAGCAGGTTCTTGTAGAGTGTTAAAAACGGATACTCCCCTTGTTTAATAACCAACATCTCTACCCAAACAATGTTCTGCAACTCTGGAAACAAAAACTGTTATTTATCCACACCAAGCCTCAGCTTTTCCAGCTCTCTTTGTCCATGTGTAATAGCTTTGTTGTCTCCAAAACATCACATAATGCTTAAATTGTTGTATTATTCACCATGTTTTATTTAAAAAAAAAGGTGGGGGGAAATGTGTAGTGCAACCATCACTTTTCCAGAGGAGGTGTTGAGTTTCCTAAGGCCTTCTACTTCCAAAGTTATGAAACTAGCTGTGGGTTGTTATCCTAGAATGCTATTTTTTCCTCACTGCTAGATGTGTCACAAAGCTTTAAAAGATCACAGACTCGCCAAGTAGTTAAATAATCACAATGTGGCTTTTAAATACCAATTGTTATAAACTGTGAACTTTGTTGAACACAAAATTTATCCCCTAGAACATCCCTAAAACATTTAGAGTCCGAGTCTAAAGGCAAGAATTGGCTAAACTGGCCACATACAGACAGTACACAGTAGCAGAGACTTTTTTCCTAAAACAGTGAATCAGCGTGTCTTAGAATCAAACTCTAATTTACTGCTGACAGTAAGTAAACAACTGTTTAAGAAACAATTAATCATTTTAAACAATAGGTCACTGAACTAAATACCCAGTCTACCCCAGATACAGACAGAAGTCTCAAGGACTTCATTCCATGTAAATCAAGAAACTACTACTAAGAAAAAATATCCCATCTCTTTCTTGCTTGCCAATAAATCGCTAAAAGATCTAGAGAGCAGTTGTGCTTTGTTTTACCTTTATAAAGATTTTATTTGACTTTCAAAATCGCTGGCCATGTATTCACTAACATAGATGAACTCCATTATTTACATAGTATTCAGAACAAAACCTATGAAGTGCAAGTCAATATTTCACTAAGTTTCTAAAAGATAAATTAAAATACAGCACCCTCCCCCAACTGCTAAATTATACACTAGCTATAAACATGTGAAATATGGTCTGTGCAATACCGATTATTCAATTAAAAAAAAATCAATCAAGTTCACAGAACGACCTCATCTCCAAAGCATACAGCACATCTGTAAGTGCTTTCAACCATTCCTTCTATACCTTTTATCAGAATCTTTTAGGTAATAAAAATTGCATTAGGCACTTCAGAATAAGACAAAGCACATTTCAAGTTACCAGGATCCTTCTTTAATAGTGGTTCATGATCAGACATTAGTTCAATAGCTTAATGTTTCATTAGTTAAAAGGATAAGATAATTTGTTCTTCGTTTAACATCTCTGAAGCATTCAAAGACCACAATCCACATTTCAATCTCTAAATGATAGTGCCCCATTCTTCTTCTCAACCAACTTCCTTTAGTTTTTCTACTAACTATAAATCCACCTGCTTCTTAGTAATGTAGGAGAGTCTCATTAAAAATATATTCAAAATACCTAAGAAAAAATGTTCCTATGTTATTTTTCTGTTCCACTTAGAGTCATCCGAGAGTGCTCAGAGAGGAAGCACGAGTAAAATATGAGGTAAAATATGAGGTTAGACTGGATGTTACAGCCAGGATGTTGGGTTGGCTGAAGCAGTCACTTTTTCCTGAGCAGAAAACCAACTACTTCCCCATTCAAGGGCAGCAGACACGTTAAAGTGCTTATGCTAGAGACTGGGACTGCTGTGATGAATTCCGGGACTCAGACCTCTGTCTCTGATCCTTACTTCAGGACTAAAACTTAGCAGAAGTTATTGGTCCTGAAATGCTTTGCGTCTATCTAGCGACTCACAAAGCATTAGAATTTAGGGTCTGATCTAAAACTTTCTAGGGCTTTGAATCAAGTCCTTGCAAGTTCTGAATTCCTTATGTTTTCAATATCAAAACCCAACATCACGTTTCAGCTTTCCATTAAATCTTTCAAGTTTCATGTATATACTCCCTCAGCTGACCAAGGTCTGGACAGCCTCTGGAATCCCATGTTGCCACAGCTGTTCCTGTCAAAAGCAGTTATGAGTCCATATTCGAGGAGGCACATTATGCAGCTGTTCAGTCTGTTTCTTCCTCCACACTTAATTGGGCAATTTGCTGTTCCTCTTGATTTCTTTATTAACAGAGCAATGTGAATTTGAAGTCTGATCTCAGCTCATCAAGGCTAAAAGTAGCACAGTGACCCTGTTGGGAAGCTGGATTTCCAATGGAACACCATTTGTTTTGATCCTCAGTGATTTGTAAAAAACAAAAAAAAAAATAGTGTCTTAAAATAACCAACAGTGCCTCAGCCTAGATTATTTTTTCAAAAGAGCTGTTCTGGTTCTGGCTATGCATAAATTATGTTGTTATTCCCAGGAAAATAACCTCCTAGTTCGAGCATTTCTTCCTCATCCTGAAATACATGCAGATCTGTAAGCAATACTCTATATTGCAAAACTGTTAAAAGATTTTTTATTATAAAATACTTAAAGCATTTTTACTGCTACGGAAATGTTAAGTTTGTATTAAAATATTTGTGCTGCATCTATCAAGCAGAGGGATTCTTTGGCAGTCTCTTCCCAAAACTGGTGTTTTGATGTAGGATTTAAATGATATCCAACTAGATTTAAAAACTGAAAACTAGTGCAGCAATTTCTGGAGAGAAGAAAACACAACATTTTGACAGTTATTAATAATGCATAGCTGAAATCTGTTCACCCCCCACAACAGCAAAGCTGTCATTTAATCAATTCACCATTAAGCATTAAAAGTATTTAACTTTACATATAACACTGACAAATGTTACTATGACAGCTCTAAAAAGTCTTTCCCTCACAAGCCTGCCTAGAGTACACTGTGAGCCATGAGGATGAAGGATGGAGGAATCCCAAGGGCTACAAGGAGCGGGCAATGAAGACTCTCCACATATTGTAGTGGCATGAATCTAAAACTAAGATGCTATTTAATGGGTGCTCCTTTGTTGACCCAATTACAGTAACATGTCTGTAGAATAACAAATGGTTTAAAGGGCCTTCCTGAATGAATGCAAATTAAGGCTAGGACATTGTCTACTTCTAGGAAACAAAATTACACCCCTACTCTGGAGAACTTCAAATGTCACACTTACCTCCCGGAGAGGGATAATGAGGCTGCACAAATTCTCCTCTTTGCTGGTAAAGCAGATGTAATTTGTAGAAACAAACATTTGACCCAAAATGTGCATTTTGTTAAATGGAGTCCACAGGGTACAATCTGTGTGTCCATCTAGCTTCTCATCCTTGGGAAGTCGAAACAGTGCACGATATCTCTCACTCTTTGCTCTAGCATCAAGATCCCTAAAAACAATGTTTTAAAGATACTAGTACACATGAAAATACATTTCACACGTGTAGTCTTCTTATGCAAGTGATATGGCTAAGCATAAACTGTGACTCATTCATTTATGTAATGGCACATGTGACATGTGAATATCACATAGAAGGTCACACCTGTGAAACAACACTATTAATACTGGTACAATTTTAGAAATTACATGACATTTTATGGTATCATGGCCAGTCTTTCTAATGCACTTGTTGCCAAGTAATGTGCCATTGTTTAGTACTGGAGAGGGAAGATTCCT
>NW_005842424.1:569040-571373 GCF_000455745.1 Alligator sinensis
TCCCAGAGTGAGATACCTTATTTATTCACATACCACACTCGCCTTTCTCCCCTAAAATTAGTTACTGAAAATTAGGGTATATCTTAAATAAGGAAATGGAATCTGAACAGTTTGGTAAAAGGGGGGGAAAATCTTTTTCTTCATTCTGCCTTCTCAAAACAAAGTGTGTGTCTGATTTGAGAGTGAGAGTGTTGAAAATAAATATGGTAATACACCTGAACTGTCATTTAGTTAGAAAAAAAATGTAACCCCAGCATATGCTACGCCACTGTAAATTTTAAAAAGTTAACAGGAAAAAAATTAACAGGAAACAGTTCAGCTATGGTATAATGCCACTAGCGAGAGAGAAATAGAAATACTTTCTGGATAGCATTTGGCTCCATTTTATATGAAGCTATGGAATTGCAACAGAACTACCCATAACCACATTTCAATGCCATTAATATAGGACAAAGTATTCACAAATGGGTTTAATGCCCTTTTTATATTAAAACCTCAGCAAGTAAAAGGAGTTTATCTGAACAAGATGGGTACAACTACAATGGAATGCCCCTTTAAAAATTAGCAGAGCCATATAAAGGGGCCTTGGTGTAAATGAGAATCTGCCCAGCTTCATCAGCTGTTGTAAGAACATACTGCATCAGACCAACGGTCCACCTACCCCAGTATCCCATCTCCAACAGCAGCAGAAGTGGATGCTACAGAGAGCATTGAACTGAATCTCTCTAGAGCAATCCATCTCCTATTCTATACCCTCCCTAGCATCCACCATTATAGGTTTAGAGATGCCAGAGGAAACATCTCCAGCCATTCAGCCACAAATCACCCATGAATTTATCTACTCTCTTTTTGAACCTGGCTATGGTATCTGTCTCTAACCACCTCCTGTAGCAATGAATTCTACAAGTTAACTATACATTGTGTAAAAAGGTATTATTGTGCTCTTAATTCATCTAGGTTCATTAGTTACCTCAGAAGCCCCTTTCAATCATTTACATTCTTGATTTACTTTTATTTTCTGCACACTTCCCACACCCCATGGATCCACTTTTTTTTTTTTTTTTTTTTTGTAGATGACCAAGAAGATACCACACACAACACTGATCCTAGTGGAGACTTTTGTAAACTTTTGCAAGCTTTTCCTTAAACTGTTGCAATCTAGGCAGATTTCTCCATACCTATTTTCAGCGATAAGCCAAACAGTTATGTATAAATCATTCTTTGCTTTTCACTACCACTAAAGAACAGTAACGCCTCTTTAATTTAAAAAAAATTAAGAATATTCTCAGGAAATTTCTATACCAAATCCAGAAGTAAAAGCATAAGAGGCTCTCTTGATTAAACCTACCGTTTCAGTGCTGATACTTTTTTGGCTGATTTCTTTTTTAGTTTCGGCAGTGATCGATCTTGTTCAAAGCCTTCATTATCCAAAAGCTGTCTCATAGCTATGTTGGCAAGCTGCTCCATTAGTTTGAATGTTTCACTGATGTTGAGGAACACAGAGAAGAAGTGTTCGCTTGACCTTGTACTCACTTTGATTAGGTCTGGAAAAAGCAGTGTAGCATTCTTCTCAAGTTGGGTGATATCCACCCAGCGGATCACCAACTTTGCTAAACACAAGAAAACAGACAAGATTTAGCACAGAAACAAGTTATCTGCAGGCTGACAGAAAAGCAGCTCTCCAATTTGATATTTTACACATCATGTATTTAGATTACAATTTGTTGACAACCTAGAAAACTGTGAGGCAGAGCTATCTGAGTAGACTCAGTGGGGAAGAGAGAAAACATACATTTGGTTTCCTTGCCATCTCATGCAACTATGACTATATAATTAAGGATACATGATTTAGATGAGAAATGCTACACGCACATGCACCGCCACAATAGAATGGCATGGAGGACACCTCTACCTTTTTTCTTTCCCAAAATGTCTACCCAGAAGTCTGATATCCACCCCCCAATTTGGAGGGCAAGGAATGCCACCTCAGCACAGCCAGTGGGCCCCAATGTCCAAGGAAGTTAATTAACAGATGCACAATTTTTAAAAAGCATATGAAAGCCCTTACTTTAACCCTGGTTTAATGTCCCTTCAACATAACAGAAATAAGATAAGAATTAAATGATCTACCTGAAGATGCTTGTCGCAGAGCACCTCGGTGCTCTGCTCCTAGAGGGGAGAAACTGCCAGGGAGAGAGACAGAGCCCTGGCAGGTCATAACGAGCCCGGCTGAGTGTCGCCAGGGTAACGAGCCCAGCTGCAGGTTGCCGGGGCAACTAAGGAGAGCCAGCTGCCTGTGGGAGGCAGGGCCTGGCCCTTATAAAGCCCAGGGC
>NW_005842424.1:572152-595972 GCF_000455745.1 Alligator sinensis
TGGCGGGCGAGAATTAGAGGGTGCCTTGGGCCGGCCTGACACGGAGCGAGGGACCTTAAGGAGCACACGGCCCTCCGCGAGGACCCCGCCGTGACAATGCTAATAGAAGTCAGATAGATTTCCCATCCCTGAATGTTTTTAATCCTATAATTCAGTATTGACAATCTATGACCCACAGGCTGGATCTGGTCTTTGGAGCCATTTTATCCAGCCCATAGAGAAAGTGAGCTTCTTCAGTGTTTCAGTAGTGGGGGAGCTTCACTCGGGTAGCAGAAAGGAGCAAAAGTAGCACTATGGAGGAGTAAGGGCGTCAGGGGAGAAGCAGTGGCTCCAGCTTCTGCTCTGGCTGGGTTAGAAGCAACCCACGCTTGGAGCTAAAGAAACTCTGTTAAATCCCATTCCCCCCCAAACTGTAAAACCTTGCAGCTGTCTAGAATAGGGATTGGCAAGTGTTTATGGAAGCAATTGGTAAGATGGCATTAGTTATGTCTGCTACAGTAAAATCTCTGCTAACCAGCATTTAACTAACTGGAAATTCCATTAACTGGAACTTCTGGCTGGACACAGAGGGAGGTGGGTGGGGGAAAGTTTGTACGCAGCAGCTGCCACCCACCACCCTGCACTGCCGCCACTCCGTGGGCGGCCACCACTACCCCTCTCCCCCACTCCAGATGCAGTTGCCCCCCATACCCTCCACTCCATGTTATCTGAAAACCCCCAGCAGGGGTTTTCAGATAAACTGGAATTTTTATATAACCAGTAATCCCCTCACTCCGGGGAATCCAGATAACGGAGATTTTACAGTATTTACTATCTCAGTCCTTCATTTTAAAATTTATATGCACCTTAGGAGCTCTTCTGTCACTAGTATATGGTATCTTATTCTATTTGTCTGACAGAAAACTTAAGTTTTGTAGGAGAATCCACAAACACAAATATCTGAGAATCCTTTTAACCTTACTAAGTCACATGCAGAAAACCATGCATTATTCATAGGATAGTTGAATCTGCTCAGAAGTAGTTGTATTTGTGGGAAGTGTATCAGCTAAGCAGTCAGAGCAGCCTAGCACATGCAGTTTATCCCATGGCTCTGCAGCTTGTTATACAGATCCTGCCACCCTCATATGATATTTTTATGTGGACATATTTGTACACAATAAAACCATCACAACAATGCTGAATCCTGAAGTACAGTATATCGATATGATTTAGGATGTGATCTAGCTATACTCCCTTGAGGCAAGGAGCATAGTTACTTAGGTATTTGCATACATAAAGCGTTCTTGATGTTCAACAAATAAATTAATAAACAGTATCAGATTTCTGACCAACATTTGTGTGTACAGACTGTCTTACTGTTATACATACCCTCTCTTCCCATGAGAAAAGAATAAAAGCAAAGGTGGTTAATGCTGAGATACATCCAGCCCTGACGGGGTACCTTCCCCTTCCAGTAACTGCAGGAATAATAGTTCACTAGTTTCTCTTCATCAGGCATCCCAAACAGCTTGTGGAACTTCACTATGGCTTCCTTAAACTTTTCTGTGTCATCATCCTCCTTGATGCCATTGATTTTGTTATACTCTGCAATGATGCCCTGAAGAGGAAGGAAGAAAATATGAAGGGTAATAGCTACCAAAAGCTTATTATGTACTTTATGTTTAATTATACTTTCAATATAAATGCCATGACCACTGATGTCATGCAAAAAAGGGAAAACACCTCTGTCCATTGCTCCTTACTTTTCTAAATGTTCTACCAGCATTCTGTTCTACTTAGTTTGTCCTACCAACCACATTGTCTCATTCTGCCTATGCCTCAAAATCCAAACCAAGCTTCTCCCTTTCTCTCAACTACACTTTACTTCTCGAATAGGAGAGGTTACGGTTGTCAAAAAAGTGTTCATAAAACCCAATGTTTTTCAGCAAATGTCAATGAAAAATTTGTAGAAAAAAAATGAATTTAGGAAAATTAAGTTCCAGCAAGTGCAGAGAAATATGGTTAAAGAGACTAACGCAGTTTTCCTTTATCATTCTACTTCCAAAACAACAGGAGGCGAGAGGTGTATGCTTGCATCCCAGCACATAGCTAGTCTTTCTTTTAGATTAGCCCAACAGAATAAAGGGAGTATGTTGTGCAGTTTCATTCAAGATGTGGCTAGAGGATCAAAAACATTATGGCTAAGTACAGACAGTCAAAAAGCCCAAGGTTGAACAAATCCAATCTTCACAGGTTAGTCTAAGCTGCATAGATTTAACCGATAAGCAAGTGAACAGACATTCACTTTTGATTCTGGAAATGTAGCCACATGCCTGCAGTGGATCAGGTCAGAAGCTAGAGCACGTCTCCCTACGGTTGGAACAGACAGCTTGGGCCAAGGCTAGCTTGCCCACCCTGTGAGGAGCAGTATGTGAGGGAGGTGCAAAGCATCCTGGAATGCTGGGAGACTGAGTTAACTTGGATCTGGAGGGGATCTGAGACAGAAGCTAAATGAACCTAAATCAGCTAAGTCCATCCAGGTTTATCTTAACCTACATCCATCCAAGCTTATCTTAAACCGTTTTCAAAATGGCCAAAACTGGTTTATGTGCACTGAACTTCTGCTGTGTTACAAATTTAAACTGGTTTCCAATCATTTATACAGGTTTGTGTATAATTTCTGTTCCTAGCTTAAGAGCTAATGACAGCCCTCCAACACACAGGTTAAGAGGAAAAGATTCCTTTCCTTCCAAACTGTTCTGGCTACCTAACTACCTTGGGAAGCAGAATGATGCTGGGCAAGAATCCTTTGGTACTTTTTAAACTGCTGTAATGTTAGACAATAATATTTTTTTTAAAGTTCCAGTTAACAGAAGGGGTTTGCAATGTATGGCCTAAATATGTCCTGCAAAGCTTTTAAACAGCTCACCAAGCAGACTGCAAGGCCCATCCCAAAAGCTTTTGGATATATGGAGGATCTGTGGCAGTGGCGTGGTTCCTCCATGTGTCCTAAAGCTGTTTCATACCAGGTGCCAGGTCAGCTGGTGCCATGCTGGTGCCTCTGGACCAGTCCCTGCTGCTGCAGCTGCTACCTGACACATGATACAGAAGCAACCATGCAGCTGCCTTCACACATCCCGGATGCTGTGTTTTGGGATGTTCCTTGACATCTGCCAGGTCCTGGAGCTTGGCATGCTGTGGACTGGAACAGGGGCTCTGGCACACATTCCCAACCAGACAGGGACTAGCAGAGCAGTCAGGTAATAATCTGTGTAGGGCTGTGCTTGAAGCAAGTAGGGGTACTCTGCAAGTAGGAACCTTTTGCTGGGGTTTGAGATGAAGGGGGGACCTCCCTTAAATTACTATGCATACAAGGGCTGCCTGCCCCCAAATTCCTTTTGGGTATGCAAGGCTAGGGTCTGTCTCACCCTAGAGTTTGCAGGGGAACAATGATTGCTGTGGCAGGTGCTCTGCAATTTCTTCCTACTGCTAAGAAACTACAAGGAACTGGGGCAAGCCCAATAGTCCTTGTATATCTGCTCTGCAAAGGAGCCGGCCACTGTCATATTGCTCTTGTAGATCAGTCCCATGGTAAATTATACACTCTGGCCAGTATGGCCAAGACTGGAGCAAGGCCAGGGTTTGCAACCTTTTAGAAGCAGTGGGTCAAAATGAATGCAGCTCAGTCCTGAGGTGGGCTGGTGCCTTCCTGCTTCTCCCTTCTGCTGTACATATGACCCTCCATGGACATGCCACCAATGTCCCTGTGTCATGACATTGCTTGGTGGCCTGGATTGGTCCCATGGCCCATAGATTGCCGACCCCTGAGCTAGACAGAATCAAAGGTCTGGATCACAGAGGTTTTGTACTGGTGTACTTGGTGTAATTCAGTTGGTACTATTTGCCAAAATTATTTTTCCAAGTTCTCCCATGTAATACAGAAAGCAAAACTCATTTAAGACATCAGCATTGGTAACTGTAAGAGTTTAATGTTCTGTAAGCCAATACAGTTTATAACTCACTGCATCTATTTTCAGATACCTATGCAGGTTTCCCTCGATTTATGCAAATTTGCCCTTATGTGATGACCAGGGATCCTGGTTTTCTCCGATTTAAAAAAATCCCCAATTTTCAGTTTAAAAAAAGTAACCCCAAATCCACATTTTTCCATGATTAAAATGAAACACCACTATATAGATATCTAATGTATTAGTGGCGTTTCATTTTAATCACAGAAACATGTGGATTTGGGGTTACTTTTTTTAAACGAGAACGGAGGCGACGGCACCAGGCTCTTCCCGGCACTTGGGGTGGGGCAAGTGGGGCTGCCGCCCACCCCGAGCACCATGTAGAGAGCCCGGTGCTGCCCCTGCTGCATCCCTGGGAATGGCAGATGCCGCCTGCTTGCAGTCACTGGGCTGTGGCGCACCCCTCTCGCCGCCCCTTCCCTAGCCCCAGCCTCCTTCCCTCCATCACTGCCCTGGGAATGCATCCCTATTTATTTAATTGTAAACTGGGCTTGCTTTATGCGAATTTGATTTATATGCCATTCCCTGGGAACACATCTACTGCATAAAATCAAGGGAAATCTGTATACATTTCTAAAATGTCTGTGCATATTTGTGAATCATTGCACATTTCTTTTGGACCAAAAAACATTTTTCACCATTAACCTTATATGTTGAAGCAGAACCCAAGGACAGAACAGGTGAAGTTGGGAAACTCGCATATTATTTTGATGTATATATTTCAACCACTGCAAATTTCCTTAACCTAGATATAACCATAGGGTAACTTGGAATGAGGTTTTGTTTTAAGGAACAGAGCAGTGTAGAGACCAGTAGGTCCAATTTGTTGATAAGATACATAAGAGTTCACATCCTAGAGCCCCCTCTATCATTTACAATGGTTACACATATGCATGCTACCTGTATTTTTCCTCTGACAAATGTGTTTATGTCATTTTCATTTTCAAAGATGGAAAGAGTTTGCAAAAGATTCTGTTCAAGCCATTCCCAATGTTCAGTGATTTCCTTCCTTGAACAACCTGTAAAAAGAACAAAAGTAGATAATTTGCTGATGTCTACACCTTATTCATCATGAATCACACACACATAGAAAGCCACACAGGAGATATTTAAAACAAATTATTTAGGACTGAAAAAGGTAGTACTTCACTATGAAACAGCTCTTCCTGAATCACGTATTTCACTAATATTAGATGGCAATTTCTAAGATCATCTTGTGACATGCCACATGCACTGGTATCATTACTTAGTTTAAAAACTAATGTAAAACTAGAGTATAAATTCTAGACATAATGACCAGAGTGAATTCCCAGACTTCTAATAACATGCTAATGAAATCTATCTGTAGAAGGCAATACACTGCTTTCAGGAATACTAGGAATTTTTTTATGTTCAATACATGATTGTAGACTAAAGAAAATCAATCTCTCAGTATATAAAGGCAACTGACAAGCTTTAAGATAAAATGTGTTTGAAACAGACAATTAGTGGAACTTAACAAAAGATGTCATAACATAATGGAAATTTAACTTGTGGCAGAATGTCTTCAAAGCATCCTGTATTTTGATGGTACAAGTTGCATCTCAAGCAAGACCCAAGAAGTCATCCTCCAGTTTTACGCAGCCTTGGTGAGGCCGCAGCTGGAGTATTGCATCCAGTTCTGAGCTCCGCACTTTAGAAAGGATGTAGAGAAGCTTGAGACAGTCCAAAGGAGAGCCATCCGCATGATTAGAGGTCAAGAGAACAGGCCTTATGAGGAGAGGCGGAGAGGCACGGGACTCTTCAGCCTAGAGAAGCAAAGGCTTAGAGGTGACTTGGTATACAGGGATACAGGGATGCGCATCAGGAACCAGGAGAACGTCTGTTCACCAGGGCACTCCAACCGTCCAAGTCTCCAGAATCTGGAATAGACTCCCCACAGAAGTGGTGCAAGCACCTACTCTGGATAACTTTAAGAAATGCTTGGATGCTTATCCTGCTGGGGTGACCTGACCCCAGCATACTTCCTGCCTCTTGGGCAGGGAGCTGGACCTGATAATCTTGCGAGCTCCCTTCCAGCCTTAATGTCTATGAAATAAGATAGGCATATCTTTTGTAAACATGTCCTTCATTTTTAAAGATTAGTAGTTGGGGTCAATTATATTGGGCTTGATTTTCTACAAAGGGAGTCAAATATTACTTTTACCACATGAATTGTATAAACTGCGAATTAGTGCTGGCCTAGACTAAAAAGAACCTTTTACATGATGAGAATTTAATATACAACATTTTATTTCTGTTTTATCTTCTGTAAGCTTCCAATAAATATCACTTATTTTATCTAGATAGAATTATTTCTGACTACTACAAAGTATTTTGGAGAACAGAGGCTTGTGCCTCCAAAGACTTCTCTCTTCTTATTTCTAAAACAAGAATGAATCAAAGTGAAAACATAGGTCCTAGTTGGGGGCACTTAGACATTATATAGCAATGACAGGAATCTCTCACACAAAGTGAATTTCAATTGAGTATTTACTGAAAGTAGAACCTGAATGTGGAAACATGGAGTTGTGCCCCGAAACCTGAACAACCGCAAACAGACTATCAAATTATATACCAAGTTAAAAGAAATTACTATGGGTCACCTGATCCACAATAATTTTTTAGTGTACCCATTCCGTCCTGTGATAAGTGAAAGCTAAACTGAAGCAGACTGCTTTTGAAAGAAACAACTGTTAAAAATTACTATGGATCAGCTGTCATGAACCCCTACACTTCACCCACCCTAATAGTATGTTTGTCCAGCTAGGGAAATACATCTATACTATGTAACCCATGTGCCCAACCATGCCTGAAAACACAACTGGATTTAGGACTAGGAAATTTATATAACTAACTGAGCATGAACTATCTACAGCACTCAAGAAAGCCAAGCTGCTCACTGCACAATCAATAACTGGAAGAAGGCTAAATTCCTTATTATTTGAATCCAATTGTTTCAGCTCTAGTAAGAACAGAGTTTAGGTTATAACAGGGGTCAGCAATCCATGGCATGCATGCCAAGCATGGAACACGAGGCCATTTTGCTCGGCATGCCATGACCAGCCCCGGCTCTGGGTAGCTGCTGCCAGCGACGGAGCCCGGGCTGCTCCCAGCAGGCGGCTGGGAGGCCGCAAGCCCTGCTGCAAGCAGCCTGGGCTCCACGATTGGCAGCAGCTACGGAGAGCATGGGCTGGCTGCAGCCGGGAGGCTGGAGGGTAGGGCTAGAATTCAGAGTGACCTGGACAAATTGGAGGATTGGGCGCAAAGAAATCCTATGAGGTTCAACAAGGACAAGTACAAAGTCCTGCACTTAGGATGGAACAATCCCATACACCAGTACAGGCTGGGGCTGACTCACTGGGCAGCAGCTCTGCAGAAAAGGCCCTGGGGGTTACAGTGCACAATAAGCTGAATATGAGCCAGCAGTGTGCCCTTGTTGCCAGGAAGGCTAATGGCACCCTGGGCTGCATCTGCAGGTGTGTTGCCAGTAGGTCAAGGGAAGTGATTATTCCTCTCTATTCAGCACTGGTGAGGCCACATCTGGAGTACTGTGTTCAGTTTTGGGTTCCCCACTGCAGACAGGATGTCAACAAACTGGAGAGAGTACAGTGGAGGGCAACACAAATAGTAAGGGGCTGGGGAACATGACTTATGAAGAAAGACTGATGGAATTGGGCTTATTTAGTCTAGAGAAGAGGAGACTGGGAGGGGACTAATTGCCTTCAACTACCTGAAGTGGGGTTCGAAAGAAGATGGAGCTAGACTGTTCTCAGTGGTGGCAGATGACAGAACAAGGAGCAACGGTCTCAAATTGCAGTAAGGAAAGGTTAGGTTAGATATTAGGAAGAATTTTCTCACTAGGATTAGTAGTAAAAACACTGGAACAGGTTACCCAGAGAGGTGGTAGAATTTCCATCCTTGGAGGCTTTTAAGACCCAGCTAGACAAAGCTTTGACTGGGATGATCTAGTTGGGGACAGTCCTGCTTTGAGCAGAGGTTTGGACTAAATGACCCCAAGGTCCCTTCCAAACCTCACTTTCTGTGATTCTATGATTTAGGTCAAACCAGTTTATGGAACTTTTGCCCCAGATCCACACTGTTCTATTTCTTTATTAGCGACTTGGACAAGGTTCAAATTTGCTGACGACACCAAGATTTGGGGTGAGGTGGGCATGCTAGAAGGGAGGGACAGAATACAGCTGGACCTGGACTGGTAACAGGGGTGGGCAAATGAGAATAGGATGGGATTCAATACTGACAAGTGCAGGGTGCTGATAAGTAAGAACCAGCAGCATACCTATAGGCTGGGGAACTCCCTTCTCGAAAGCACAGTAGCAGAAAGAGATCTTGGAGTCATTATCGATTCCAAAATGAACATGGGCTGCCAATGTGGGGACGCAGTCAGTTAGGCCAACCGCACCTTGTCGTGCATCCACAGATGCATCACGAGCAGGGCCAAGGAGGTGATCCTCCCCCTCTATGCAACACTGGTCAGGCCACAGTTGGAGTACTGCGTCCAGTTCTGGGCGCTGCACTTTAGGAGAGATGTGGCCAGCATCGAGAGGGTCCAGAGGAGGGCCACTCGCATGATCCAAGGACAGCAGGGCAGGCCCTACGAGGAGAGGCTACGGGACCTGAACCCGTTCAGCCTTCACAAGAGAAGGCTGAGAGGGGATCTGGTGGCCGTTTACAAACTTACCAGGGGGGACCAGCAGGCAACGGGAGAGACCTTGCTCCTCCAAGCACCTCCCAGAGTAACAAGAAATAACGGCCACAAGTTGTTTGAGAGTAGGTTCAGGCCGGACATTAGAAGGCACTACTTCACAGTTAGGGCGGCTAGGATCTGGAACCAACTTCCAAAGGAAGTGATGCTGGCTCCTACCCTGGGGGTCTTTAAGAGGAGGCTTGACGATTACCTAGCTGGGGTCATATGAGCCCAGTATTCTCTCCTGCTCAGGGCAGGGGGTCAGACTTGATGATCTACTTAGGTCCCTTCCAACCCTACATCTATGAATCAGATCCCTTCCCGGTTCAAGTTAACTCACAGACCCCCGGCATCCCAGGACACTTTGCAGCCCTGGGCTGGACTATGCTGTCTGCTCCAGTGGAGCAGGGCTGTTCCCCACCCCTCTTCTCCCTAGCTACAGCACTTTCATTGCTCTGGCTGGCTGAGAAGGGGGTGGGGGTGAGAAACCTGGCTCTGGCCCCCAGTGGGGGTGTAGCTAGCAGGGGTGGAGTAGCTTTTCAAAGGCTTTTCCCCCAACTCACTGCTGGGGAGGGAGGGGGGTGGGCACGAGACCGGCAAAATGAGGCAGGGGAAGAGGGGTAAGCCCCTTCCCCCACCCACGCAGGACCCCAGCTGGGGTCTGCCTGGCAGGGGCAGAGCAGCTCCTGACAAGCTTTTCCTCACTCACCTGGCACTGCTCCCAGCTGGGGTCCCTGGCAGGGTTTAAACCCTCCTCTCTCCCCTCCACCTCAGCGTGCTGGCCCTGGCTGGTATCTGGCCATGGCTCCCCCACCCCCTCTGCTACAGTGGCGAGTGGGGAAAAGCCAGGTAGGGGCTTCCGCACCCCCGCCAAGCAGACACAGGCTGGGGTCCCGTGCAGGAGAGGGAAGGGGTTTAAACACTCCTCCCCTCCCCCTCAGCATGCCGACCCAGCCGGGGTCTGCCCCCCGCCACCTCCCCCACTCCAGTGGGGAGCAGGGAAAAAGCCTGGCAGGGGCTGCTTCCTCCCACCCCCACCCCCAGCACACCCCAGCTGAGGTCCGTACGGGTCTGAGTAGGGGTTTAAACCTCTCCCCCAGTCATACTCAGCAGGCCTGCAGGGGCCTAGCCATGTCCCCAGCCCTCAGCTCGAGCAGGAAAGGGGAAAAGCCTGAAGCCTGGGGCTTCTCTCCCAGCTTCCCTCCAGCCTTCCAGCCATTGCCAAAGGGAGGACTTGCTCTCGTGCCCCCAAACTTCTGGCCTGAGCCACTACAGGCATGTGGAAGCATTTCCAGAATCAGAAGTGGATGTCTGTTCACTTGCTTCTTGTTTCAATCTACGCAGTTTAGACTAACCTAGAAAGATCGAATCGATTCAGCCTTGGCCTTTTTAACAGTCTGTACTTAGCCTAGGAGACTAACTTATATTTCTGTGGCTTTTAAAAGGCTGCAAGAAACAATGGTAATATATGTAAATTACATACAGAAAACTAGACCACCATCAGCATGATTGCTCATCTCCCATACAGCAATCAAATACATCACTGTGATGGCTCTGCACTTTTCCAAGTCATCTATTTCTTTTTTGTGGCTCATCAGATTTCAGGTTATTTTCCATTGCTTCCCTAGAGAGAGTTGTGTGTCATGTCCTCACTATCTCACCTCCTAACTCACTTTTCATTAATGTGTTTCTGATATCATCTTCTGCTTCCTCCTTAAGACATTCAGAATCCTGTATCAAAATGTAAGCACAATGAAGGTAATGTTTCTCCCCCCTAGTAACTCAACCATTCATAATCTCAAAAACCATTTCAATGTAATTATATAGTTAGAAAATATAAGACAGTTCTCAAAGATGTCTCCATAAGGAATATAATAAAATCAACATAGTTCCTCAAAGGTACTACCTTGCAGTACACTCATAAATGCTGACAAACAAGATGGAAAAAAGGACATCTATAAAGACAGAGACACTATCCTACTCCTGGAGCCCACTTTTTATTTTTACCACCTCGAGGGACACAAGAATAGAGTAACCTGATATGGCAAAGAATGAGATGAAGTCTAACAACATACCTTTCTTTATCATTGCACTGTTTTACACTAGAATTGCAAAGCCTTTTTAGCCATCATGTCTTCAAACACACCTTTTCTTTTCCTACTGCAGAAACATATCTTTGACCAGCTTAGCAAGATAAGCATACACTGCTTTGTCTATATTTATGGTTCCATCTATGTGTTACAGTTAAGCCATGGTTAACATGTTAACCACAGCATAAGTCCACCCAGTTTAAGGTGCCATAAACATGGCAAACCATCCATTAGCATATTCTACATTATCACAGAATCTTAGAGAAGTAGGGCTGGAAGGGACCTTGAGAGGTCCAGCCTCCTGCCTGAGGCAGGTTCATCCCTATCTAAACCATCCAATACAAATCTGTTGTCTAACCTAGTAGCAAAACCACACCTGACACAACGCACAATGTAACGCCCTCACCTGCCACAGGTAAAGTAGGGGAAGCATGGCAGCCAACATCCTGCTGCTGCAAAGGGTTGTAGAGATCCCAGGTATAGGGCCATGCTCCCTTACTACTGAGGAAGGCAAAAAGCCCCCACAGTCCATACCAGTCTAACCATGGTTCAGACTGGTATGGACTGACCCCTTCCTGACCCCAAATAGAACAACTGGTCTGACCCCGAGCAGAATGGCAAGACCTTCTAACCAGGAATCTCTGGATTAAAGTCCTAGGAGGAACACTGGCGCACCCATCATAATCTCCAGCCTTAATTGCAGTGGATACCAATGCCTGAGGAAGGCTTAAAAAAGCAAAACAAAAACCAACCAAACAAAAAAACCCCTGAAATGTATAGCAGCAGGAGTGGAAAGGGAAAATTCATTCCTGGCTCCATATGCCAACTAGGAAAGTCCAAAAGCATGGGAAATACCCATAGTAGAACATAGGCTAGAACATCCCCATCCACTGGCTGTCCAACCTCTGCTTGAGCACTTCTAATGGTGGCGAGTCCACAAATTCCCTAGGTAGTCTAGTCCACTGACCCACTGTCCTCACAGCAAAGTAGTTTTTCCTGATATCCAATCTACACCTACCTTGCTGCAACTTCAAGCCATAGGTCTGTGTCCTACTCTCTGTAGCAAGAGAAAAGGTGTTTACCCTCTTCTTATGTCAGCCTTTGAAGAAAATATATTAAAAATGCTATAATGTCCCCTTTTAAGTGCCTTACAAGCTCCTTCAGCCTCTCCTTACATTACTTTCCTTCCAAGTCTTTTGTCATTTTTGTCACCTGCTTCTGGACCCTCTAACTTCTCTGCATCCTGATAAATAACGTGAAGCACTGAAATATCACACAGCACTCTAGAGGAGGCCCAACCAGTGCTGAGTAGAGAGAGGCACTAATCAGTAGTCACCTCCTGTGTCTTGCACCTAACTGATGTATTCCAAACTGCATCAGGCTTTGGCACAGCTGCATTACACTGCACATGCACACTGAATATGTGATCCACCAAGACTCCCAGATCCTTCTCCATAGTGCTCTTATGTAGCCAAGTACCACCTACTTTGTATTTATGATTATTCTTCCCAAGGTGTGGCACCTTGCATTTATCAGCACTGAACTTCATCCTATTAGCTCCAGCACAGTTTTCCAGTCTGTCAAGATCTACCTGCATTATGCTTCCATTCTCCAGTGTCTTTGCAATTGTTCCTGGTTTTGTGTAGTCTGAAAACTTGCTCAAGAAGCTTTCTACGCCAGCAATCTAATCATTAATAAAACAGTTTGAAAAGCACTGGGCCTGAGATAGACCCCTGTGGGACTCTACTTAATACCTCCTGCCATTTTGACATGGATCCATTTATAATTACCCGTTGCTTGTGGCTATTGAGCCAGTTGTCTATCCACCCTAAGTAGTTTTGTCCAGCCCACGCTTCTCCAACTTTTTGACAAGGTCCCACAAGACCTGTTCATAAACAGACTTGCTGAAGTCCAGATACACTAGATCCATAGCAGTCCCTTCATCCATCCAAGCAGCTATTTTGCCAAACAAGGGGATCAAGTTTGTTTGACAAAAATCTGTTCTCAGTGGACATGTCTACAGACTAATCTAATGCACAGTAAACATGACCTTCTACACGATCACACGACTTACTGCACATTAAATCAGTCTAATGTGTCATTTGCTAGTACCAACACATACGGGTACCAGATAAATGGCACATTAGCTACAATGCTGTAGCGCACATGTAGACACTGACTGGAAACAATTTGTTCCCGGTCAGACCAGGCAGCAGGGGACCCACTGCTTCCTGGCTAAGCCCCAATGTGGAGGGAGCTGTGTCGGCTGCAAGGGCAGCTGTCCCCAAGCCACCTGGGGATCGGAACAGGTCGGGCCCTGATCCCCAGATGCCTGGGAGAGCTGTTGCCGGCTACAAGGGAGCCGATCCCCACGTGGCTGGGAGACACTTGCCCCTGCAGCTGGCATAGCTCTCCCTGCCCAGCAGAGATTGGGATCTGCCCCGGGCGCCGCACCCTGCTTGAATCGGCTTTGCCCACAATACCCCTTTCCCTGGTGGACAGACGGTGCCATAGGCAGAAGCTGCCAACAAGGATGCCAACCAAACCCAATTTTTTTAACTTTTTTTTTTTTAAACTAACGATGTGTAAACTTTTTACTGAAAACCAGGAGTCCTGGTTTTCTCGGTTTAAAAACCACAAATCCTCTGATAAAAATTGCAAATTCTCTGATTAAACCCCCCAAAATCTGCAATTAAAATGAAACGCCACTATATATATAGGTATCAATTAAACACAATGTTTTATTGATATGTTTACAATTTTAAAATAATTTAGAAGCCTACCAGTGCCTCAGTCATTTTAATAAAATACATTCTAAATACCTATACATTTTGATATTTGATTTTGGGTTTATCCTGCAAAATCAGAGCTCCCCCTGCCCCTTTCACTCATCAGTACACAGGTCCAGGTCCCTTACTCCCCACCAACATCCCCCTGGACCTGCCAGTGCCCCTCACTTGCCACCCACAGCCCCCCCACCTGGCTTGCTGAAGGGGGCCCCCAGCTGCCAGGGCTACAGGGCCAAGGACCTGGGTCTGCATCTCCCTGTAGCCCCACACAGGAGGCAGCAGCTACTGCAGTGGAGCATGGGGCTCCTCCTACCACGTGGGTGGCACAGCTGGAGAAGAGCCTGCTGGTGGGAGGTGTGAGGGAGTGCGGTCTGTCTGTTGTGGGCTTGGACTCCCCACCCTGCTGCCCTCCCCCTAGGGCCTCCGCAGCCCAGTGGGCAGGACCCAGCATGGCAGAGCAGAGCGAAGCCAGGCAGTGAAGCTCCTTGCTGCTGCGAGCCCCACGCTGCCCTGGAGTGGTGCCCCCAGCCCGCCCGACAGCAGTGAGCGGCACAACCCCACGCCACCACCCTCACTGCTGCCAGAAGACAGAGGGTGCGCCTCACCAGGGCAGCACAGAGCTCGCAGCAGCAAGGAGCTTCCCTGCCAGGTCCCACTCTGCTGCACTGGGTCCTGCCCACTGGGCTGCAGAGACCCCAGGAGAAGGGCAGCAGGGCAGGGAGCCCGATCCCAAAGCCCACATCCTCCCCCAACATGGGCTCTCCACTCCAGCCAGGCTGCCCACAGGAGAAAAGCGGGATGAGGGAGAGCCAGGCTCTGTGCTCTGCTCTGGCTGCAGCAGCTGCCACCTCCCAGGGTTGGCAGCTGAAGTTCAGCCGCTACTGGGGAGGTAGGAAGCTGAGGGCTCTGGCTCTGGTCCCCTAGCCATGCCAGCTGGTGGCCCCTCTGGCAGCGCTGGAGGGGGCAGGGGGATGTGGCCTGAGAATGAGGAGCACCAGCATGGGCAGGGGGAGAGCACCAGCACATCAGGGCTGCTCAGCACCACAAATCAGCGGGGGGAAAGGCGAAGACAGCAGCAGCTGGACCCCTGTCCTGGTGAGTAAAGGGTACTCAGATTTTCTATGCCCAAAAAACCCTAAATCAAATGCCAAAATGTATAGGTATTTAGAATTTCTTTTATTACAGTGACTGAAGCACTGGTAGGCTTCCAAACTGCTTTAAAACTGTAAATATATCAATAAAACACTGCGCTCAACTAATTTTACTTTTATACACACACATCTATACACACACGCATTTCTATATCTATCTATCTATCTATCTATCTATCCATCCACACACACACACACACACACACACACACACACACACACGAGTGAGGAGAGGGAGCAAGGACCTGCCCACTGCTGCTGCTGCCACCGAGCTTGACACCCTGCACAGCCACTCCCTGCAGCCCACGGCTGGATCAGGGTAGGAAAGAGTCCTGGGGCTTCCCTTGCTCCCAGATCAGCGGAGTATAGGAACTGCTGTGGGCAGGTTCCCCCTTTCTCTCATGCTTCCTGCTTGATGCCCCCCAGTGCTCCCACCCAGGACTCTAGCCACTCCTCAGGCTCAGCAGGCGACCCAGGCATCTGGGGTTGTGAGGAACTAGAGCTGCTGGCAATTGACCCACACAGTGAAAGAGGGGTACAACCATACCACTGCGCCTCCTCTGGATCTGCCCCCAAGTGATATACTTTGATGGATGTGCCTGAATGACAAAGGGACAGGGAAAACAGTCAATAGGCCAAATCATGGCACTGGATAACTGCAGAGAGCTCTACTTGGCTAAACAGATTCTATACATGAGTTAGAAGACTGAATATGGCCCAATAAGCTTAATAACCAAGAAACACCTGCAGGAGAAGAACCCCCTGGGAGTGTGAACAGTTTACTGGGAGTATTAAATCAGAGAAATCATTATTGTAGAAACAATGCATTATTCAAAAACATGACAGAGACAAGAGACCCCAGAGACAACACAAAAATAAAAGGGCAAAGTCACAGAGGAATAATGTTAAAGGAATCACTTGGAATTGCTTGGGGCAGGAGGAGGAATTTATTTTCACCAATTTAGGTGACACCTACAAAGCAGGATATTTTATTTATTCAAGAAAGTTAAGTTATTCAAGAAAAGAAGGATTTGATTACCTTAGAAATAAAGCAATGAATAATGATCTTCAACCCCCTGTACGTCCTCCTGCCTCATAGAAATAAACTACCCAAAACACTTTGGTTAGTCCAGAATCTAGAAAGAAGGCAAATCAGATTTCCTAGAACTCAATGGAGACCCCAAGCACATGTCTGTACATGTGGGCCCATAACGCTGTTTCATGTAAAAGATTTTTTTTCCACGTGAAGACTACGTCATCATTACACATGGTCAGAGTACTACAGACAGATGGCTAGTACAGTGATCTTTTTGCTGCTACTGGACTCAGATATTTATACACGAAAAGAAAAAAATAAGCTACATGCTGGACATATGAGAGTATACTGCCTTCTTGTGCTTGAATAATCATGCACTCAATTTTCCAAATATTACCATTTCAACAAAGCACTAGAGTCCTATTTTCAAAAAGGGACCTGGGATGACACTACAAGTGTAAGCCCCATGCTGACTTTCAGTTAGACATAGGCTCCTAAATTACCATGCACCTTTGGAAAATATTACCTTAAAAGGTTTTCATGCAGAATTTTGTGTTTAATAATCTATTGGCTTTTTTCCCCTACACAAAGTAGGAAGACAAAAGCCTTCAAACACCAATCTATATCCAGAAAACTGTGACAACCAATAAATAGGACCAATTTTATAGAAAGGGTAGAATCTAGCAATAGTGGGCTATTGTTGAAACAAATGGTGTGTGCCATCTGCTTTAAAACTATTGCAAGTTAACCCCCATTGCCCGCAAAACTGCCCAATTTGTTGTTTAGTTCAATCAGCAGAAGATTTATATTATTCATGTGTGGGGGGAGAACAAGCAGGGCAGGCAGAGTAAGTGTTAGGAAAATGTCTGACATGAATTGATATTTGGCTTCTGGACCGTTAAGAAATTAGCATGCCATAAGCTGCTCCAAAGTCACACATACCATCTGCTTCTAGGCTGTGTAATAGATAGGACCTTGTCCCTCAGTCATTTGGGGATTACAAAAAGCTATTTTACATTATGTTGCATCAGAGGACTTGATGTTAACAAGCCCCCATTGCAAAGTTACAGAGCTTCAAAGCTCATCAGCTAGCACCCTAGTGTGGACCCTGGAGTTTCTCTTCACCTGTGAAAATTAACCTCTGAATCAAGACTACTTAATTCTGAGGAAGAGCATTTGCACAGGGATTTAAAGTACTTTAACTAATCCCCTTAAAAAGTTAATTAGGATTAATTTTCATGAGCATCCTTGCATTGAATAGTTAAAGGTGGGTTGATGCTGCATAAACAAGCCAGGAAGGAAACATGCTATTTTCACAGCTCTGTAAAGCTATTTATGGGAGCTGAGGATTATTGCATTAGGGAAGGCAAAGGACACTGTAATAAATTCCAGTAAGAATGGGAGGGAATAAGTAGCAGACAGTCAGCAACCTAACTGTAAGGGAAACAGTAAAGAGAGAAATGGTAAGACAAATGGAGTCACACAATCAAACACTGCAGCGCGAGCAGGGCTACTATACCCTCTGTGCAACAGAAAAACCTTCAAGTGATTAAGAAAAAAATTGCTTATCCTCAAATGGAGTCACAAAAGGCCACAAAATAATCATGGTGTAATGTCCTCAGGCAACAGACAGCTGTTCACTTTCACTGCACCAGAAATGAATAATTTGTGCTCAGAAAGATTTTACTTCCTTTTATGAGCTGTTATTCCCTTTATGGAGGCAGTTTTCAGCTACTGCAGTCATCTGATGCAACAAAAATAAACTTGGAAGTCAGAAGGACAACACCAAAAACAAACGAATACAAGAAAGAACCAACAACCAGGAAATACAGGCAATAGGTACATTTTTAACATCTACACTGTCATTCCAATTAGAAATACAAATTCTAAGGATCTGAAGTAGAATAAAAACATTTCCTACCTAATTAAAATATAAACCAAGTAATGTTACAGCGGGGCTGTCCAACTGGCAGCCCACAGGCCACATGCAGACTGGAGGCTCCCACCAGGGAACCACTCCCTCCTGCATTGCTCCAGCTACTACAATGGTCAGGATCTCCAGGCTTCCCCCTTCCTCCTCAAGCTTCTGCTTCCTGCCTCCACTCCTGCAGGTGAGGCGGTGCGGTGGGTGTAGGTCTGTGCTGCCAGTGCTCCCCCTGCACCCAGCTGTGCAGGTGGCAGAGGAAGGGGGTTAGGCTGCACGCACTGCTGGGAAAGTAGCCAGACTACCTACAGGGCAGGTGGGACCCTGGAAGGGCCACCCTTGTGGTGTACAGCCTACTTTGAGTGCAACCTGGAAGTCTGCAGCACATGGCCTCCTGGTGCCCAGAAGTTGAACAGCCCTGATGTACAGAGATCATGGAAAAATCCCACAAAAACCTACTGCTATTGCAAGAGTCACAAAATAACCCGTTATACAGTCATGCTTGGTCTTTTTCTGTGTGTGAACAGAGCTACTGTCTTTTGAAGTTCTGACTGTCCAGAGTTGTGACATGTTTCTTGGGATTGGGGTTTGCTCTATGTCTCAAATCTTTTTCTTGACTCAACATTTGGGAGAGAGCGCTGCTCTCTGGAAACCACACACTGGTGAGTGAAGAAGAGGTTGCTTACATGCTGTTTGCGACCACCCTCACCTGCTATTGTTCAGCAGAGTGGGAGTTAGTACAAAATAGCAAATGTAAATGAGGCTTCTAAAAGGGACCTCCATAATGCTGAAGATCTTCTATTCAGAAAGGCCACATTTAATTAAAATCTGTTTCACTATTACTTGTCACTATGGACCAATTATGTTACATTAATTTTAGATTAAATTCCACTGCACATCTAAGGCTATTAGGTGGATATAGTTAAAACATTTTTAAAAAGGATGGTTGTCTGAATGGATAATCACCTGACTTCAAACTAGCACAACTAACACTGCTGCCTCTATCTGCTCTACTTTTATTTTATCTGCTCACTGTCAAAGTTAGTAGGTCTATTCACAACATTTAGTACCATGGTGCTCAGACCATCCTACTCTCTCTGGTTCTGGATGAGAGTATGTTGTGCTGGACAATCTTCATCCATGAGATTGGGTAAATTCTCCATGACTTCTGCACCCTACATCAGCAGATGGCAAACTTTTTAGGCTATGGACAGGAGTGGTCCCATATGGGTCACGGGCAGGCGAGAAGTCAGGACGCAGGTGCTGCCACTGCTTCTCCCTGAGAAGGCACAGGGACAGCTTCCCCTGCTGTCACTTCTCCATGGTGGCACAGGAAAGTGACTGCTGCCAAAGCCCCCTCACCACTGCAGCCCAGCCTGTGGACAGAGGATTCAGCCCATGGGTTGTAGATTGCTAGCCCCTGTTTTATATGGTTCTTCTTCCACCAGAGTTGGGTTTTCAGGCCTATTCTTTTCAATAACCACACCCCCTGGTGGAAATGGGAAATAACTACATTTCACTGACTCCCAGCTCCAAAAAAGGAGCTATAGCAGGGGTTCCCAACGTTTGTGCCCAAGGGCACATTCAAATTTAAAAAGAAAAAGCAGCGGGCACCAACATGACAGCATTTTTTGTTGGAATAATGATTTTTACTGATCATCAAAATGCACGCAGGCACCTGAATAAACCTTGGGGGGGGTACCATGGCACCCATGGGCACCACGTTGGGAACCACTGATCTACAGGCTCCACATTTGGAACAGGATTGCTAGCCAAGAATAAAGCCAACAACAGAAAATTAGACCAACAGGTTCAGGCAGGGAGAAATGAGGAAAACAATACTTTACAAAACTTTAACTACTAGAACCCTAGGTATGGTGATTGCTGCAGAACTGACTTTAAAAACCATCAGCCATGGCGAAGACCACTTTTTATTCATTAAATCATGTCACTAGACTGCAAACCTCTCAATGAAAGCTGGAAATGAGTGGCCTTGCAGTTTTAGAACATTACAATACACAAAATGCCTGGGTAGGGCTGGGGAGTCCTTCAAGCTTTGCAGCTTCTACAGGTCAAGTTCATTATGCACACCACACCTAGAACTCTTGGCATTTCCTCTTTTCCACATGCAAGCTCTCTGGATACCTTCCTACCCACTTCCATTTAACAGCTCCCTGAAACTTCCCTATTTCTCTTGCCTGGAGATTTTCCTGTGCTCATCCTCTACACTCCCTCCCCGCTCTGCTCTCTCATGTCAGAGTCTATGTGTAGGACATCACACGCCTTTACTACCATCTCATAATTCACCCTTCAACCCATGTTAGGGGTCTTGTATATGACCCTACAAGAATCTTTGCAATTATGTACTTTTAAAACAATATACATGACTCAGTTTTCCCATGTTCCTGTGCACTACTACCCTCAACAGGCTCCCTGAGCTGGAGTGGTAGGGAACGTGACTGAATGGCACATTGCTTTCTGAATAAATAAAAACAGTTATCAAGAGCCAAATGACATCAGCACATGTGAATGGACTAAACCTTTAACAATTAGGAACTGAAAAAGCTCAGAACAAAGAGACCTAGTAGGAAGAGACTAATCTCTGAGGTTTTACTGTAGTTAGGACAGGGTTACAGTGCTCATGGCTGACAGGGGAAATAATATCCCCAAGACCTTCGGGGCAGGGCAGACATTTGGTGCAAGATCTGGCTTTGTTGCTTCCCAGTTGCCTTATAAATGCCATATTGTTGTGTTATAACTTTGTATTATGGCAACTACATATTGGTTGTATTTCAGCCTTGGAGTTAAGTGTTCCTGCCAGATTCTAAATGTGTCAAGAGTTGGGGGTAAGGCCATGGACAGAAATGTTTGAATAGCTTGCAAGTCCAGTGTCCGAGTGGACAAGCTCTTTGGCAGTCCCATGACAGCCCCCATACTCTCACTTCTGCCATACCACAGTGCCCATTTCCTACCTTTGGGGTAGCTCCTTGTTCCTCTTCTTTCTCCCCCAAGATCTGGGTTCCCTATTTTCATTGCTCTGCTGCTCTTCCATGACAGGGGATCTGCATACCTGCATAATAGTCCTTCAACCAACTGCTCATCCTGGGCACTGTGGGTCTCTCATTCCTTTCCTTTCCTTCTGTGCACCCTCCTCAGCAGAGCACCCCACTTCTTCCCCCAGGCTAGGGTTTCTGTATGTTCCATATTCCAAGAGCTATCTATCTTTCCCTCTCCCACACTAAGGTCCCTTGATTTCCCCTCCTTTCACAGCTTTTGTGCGTCCCCCTTCTCCCCACCTCTCACACCAGGCTCCCATATTCTTCCCACAATCACGCATGGGGCTTTGTGCCCCTCTGTCCACTATTTATTACTTGGAAAACATATCATTCAGGGTGTTTATTTTACTTGATTAGGACGATAAACAGAGCCAAGATAGGACTGCAATTATACTGGATCAGTGTTGTAGTAGGTGTGATATTCCAAGTGAAAAGAAAGAAACAGGATTTACTTGGCAATATTTTTATCAGACCAACTTTGGAGACAGATGTTACATGGGGTTTTGGATACAAAATACCTGAAATCAGCCAGGAATACAAACCAAGTTAAACATCAGTTAGAATAATAACTTTCACTTCTAAGTGAAAGTGATCACTTAGAAAGGGAAGTGGGCAGTAAAGCTGTGGAGCAAAAAAGTTAACAGAAGTAGTTACAGACCAATTAAAGAACATCTGATATAGATCTACTCAATTATGTAAAGAATAAGACCATTTTATATGTGCAAAAGTTGAGAGAACTAGGCTTGTTTAGCTTGCAGAGAAGGCAATTAAGTGGGGACATGACAGTGTCATAAAGAAAAGAGAGCTGTTTTTCTTTGCCAGAGAGGGCAGGACATGAGGAACTGGATTCAAATTACAGCAAAGTAGCTTTAGATTAAATCAGGAAGTATTTCTTTATGTTAGATCAGTGAGGCAGTTAAGCAGACTATGCAGAGAAGTTGTAGAACCTCCTTCATTGGAGGTTTTCATGAAAAGGCTGAACGAACATTGGATAGAGATGATTCAGGAGTACCATTCTCAAATTCTTTAAGGGAATTAAACCTGACAACCATTCTAGTGCTTTCCAAATCTATGCATCTATAAAAAGGGAAGAGGAACTATTATCATGAGTGAAGTGCAAAGAGTTACCTCTTGTTATGTTGGAATGCATTACTGGGTGCTATCTATCAGTAGTTTTGCTTACAGACAACTTCAGAAGCTATGGCAATGCTAATCAGATGGCAAGTCTCCTTTGAATCCCCTGTTTTCTCTCATTTGTTTTCTGTTTTTTAAGGTCAGTGATGCCTCAAAGCTTCCTTGAAGTGTTGAGATTGACCAGAGATGGCACTCAGAAGCTTTTTGTGTTCTGTACACAAATTACAGACAGGGCTATCAAGCTGAACAGATGTCCGTGCAAGGTTGGCCAACCATGGCTGAGTTACTGTGGTGCAATCTATTATCCATAGGCTGCTTTATTATTGGGGATGAAACAAATAGATCTGGAGCCTTCTTCACACACTGCACTCTAGGACTCAGGAACAGAATCGGTTGCATGCTAAAACATCCAGCTATATGCTAAAATAGCCATCTCAGCAACAATCTAATGACAGAAGTCTTTCATGTTTCATGAATATGTGTTCTCACAAATACCTGTCCCATCAACAGGGTTTCTATTCCAACCTGATCAATGAATTATCACAAAAAAAAAAACAGTGCTCAGCTTAGGGGCACATTTCCCACCAGCAGCAAACAATGCTCTATTTTAGTGTTTTTATTCTTACCACAGGCAATGGTCCAGTATACCAAGGAGTCTGGTGCCTGGTAGAGGATCCGGTATGGTGCCACCCTAGCACTGGAGTCCAGCACAACATCAAGAGTACCCACGAGGAGACCTGTGAAACAGGAAATTCTGTGTTGGTGAATATGCATTGAGTGCCTCCTTACCATTCATGACAGGAGTTCAGTGTGCTCCCCATAACCCTATCCAACAGTTCTCCCCATTCAGCTGTCATGGCAGGAATGATATGCTCCTTGTTTTTGTCTACATAAAGGTGACAACACTTCTGCCAAAGCTATAAGATCTACCATCAAAATAGATGGCAACTTCTAACGAACTGATGTTAGCTGAAAGACAAACAGGTTTTAAAATATAGATGCTATTTAAAAGCATATTTTAAAATTAGTTTCTAAGTCTTTTTCCAGTTCCTCAATCTTTAGGAATTTCTTTAAGATACACTGATTATTCACTAGATGAACTCAATTTCTAATTTCAGGTAGGAGAAGAATAAACCCAAAGATATTTAAAACTAGATTCCTATGACATTTTCTGGAATCTGTGTTGAAAAGCATGGTCTTCTCTACCCTACCAGCTAATTTTCAATGAAAAGGGTATCAGTGGAAAGTAAATTTTCCCTAAAAATAAATATAAGCTTACTTAGACTGTTGAAGGGGCATCAAGAGTGCCTTCAAGCTGTTCTGTATCGAGCTCTAGTGGGTGTTTTCCTGCCCCTAACAACAATAAAAATTGATGGAATTTCAGAGAGTAATCTGCAAAATTGTTAAAAATCCCACAAATGGGAACAATTTATATATATTTTAATTCTTTTCATTAAATAGAAAGAGACAGACCACATGGAAAATTCCCTCATTTGCTACCTATAATTTTCTCTATAGTATTAGTATTATTATTGAAGATAAGAAAACTGAGGAGGGGAGGGCAGGAAGAAAGAGTATTTCAGAGAAGCATGCTGTGAGATTTTGCACTGTAGTTCAAGAAAGCTGATAATTCTTTTATCAAAAGCATCCTTTCCCCAAGTATTAATTTGACAAAGGGTGAACACATCATAGCTTTTGTAAACTACTAATTACATGCAACAAAACTGAGAAAGTTTTTTAAAAACAAATATTCCAACAAAAATCCCCTTTCCCTGCTCATTTGCAGCCTTTGTTCTGTTAGTTCTTTATTTTGCAGAATCTTTCAGAGGAAATTAAACTAGAATTTTTATTATGAATATCAAGACAAATCTTTTCTTCACCTTTCCTCTTTCTGGTATAAAACACTC
>NW_005842424.1:596003-621316 GCF_000455745.1 Alligator sinensis
TACTTTACACATCATAAGGAGACAAAGAATAAAAGCCTTTTCTTTCCCTTTGGTGGTTTCCTTTATTCCGCAAATTTCAACTGGCATTTGCAACTCCCCCACCCACAACCAATGTACAGTCATTAGCAGGCTTTCATTTAGAGTCATAGAAAATGAGGACTGGAAGGGACTCAGGAGGTCATCTAGTATCCAACCCCCTGCTCAAAGCAGGACCATCCCCAACTATAGCATCCAGCCAAGGCTTGCGTCTACCTGGGTCTTAAAAATGTCCAAGGATGGAGATTCCACCACCTCTCTGGGTAGCCTGTTCCAGTGTTTTACTACCCTCCTAGTGAGAAAGTTTTTCCTTATATCTAGCCTAAACTTCCCTTGCTGCAACTTGAGAACAGTGTAGATCCATCCTCTTTGTCACCACCCTTCAGATAATTGAAGGCTGTTATTAAATCCCCCCTCAGTCTTCTATTCTACCAACTAAAGAAGCCCAGTTCCCTCAGCCTCTCTTCTTAAGTCTGTGTGGGGCCTGTGCCCCCACCCTCCCCCTGAGATTGGCTGCCACCGCCACCAGCTTCTGTGGGTGGTCACTGCTCGCGCCACCCCACTGCCATCCACAAACTGTGCCCCCCTCCGGTGTCTCAGGAGGCACCAGTCACCCTTGACTGGATCTCTCTCCAATTTGATGCATTTAGAAAAAAATTCTTGTATAGATTTACCTAAACTGTGTTTTCTCCTCTCTCTGCATTATCATCAATCAGCCTCATTGTTTGTGGAAGGACTCTCAGCTATGCTGCATTCCCATGCTAGAACGTTAGCTGCTGATGCCAGCAGAACAGAAAATGGGCGAATAAGAGAAACACGCCGTTACCTGGATAAAATGGCCTGCTCACAGTTCTTCATTACACACACACACGCATCTACCTTATCTGTTTGTCTTTGTGACTATGGCTATACACTAACCAGATGGCTTCACCGAACGTTCTCAATTGCTCTTAAGTAACTCCAACTCCTTCCTGAAACCAATGGGCAAAATAGTTTATAAATTTTCCTTTAAACGTGTTTTATTTACATTCCTCTCCTTTAAACACCATTTGCTACCATTCAGCCAGTTCAACAGTGAAGCCCTGATTCACAAACTAGGTATCCATGACCTTAGAGCAGGGGTAGGCAAAATGTGGCCCGTGGGCTGGATGCGGCCCTCCAGGCCATTCTATTTGGCCCGTGGGACCCCTAAAAAATATAGAAAATTAACATTTATCTTCCCCTGGCTGCTTGTCATGAGGTCCTCAATGGCTTGCCAAAACTCAGTAAGCAGCCCTCCACTGGAAATAATTGCCCACCCCTGGTTTAGAGCTAGAGTTAAGCACATGTACAGTGCTATGCATGCTTTAATTATAAGCATGGGCTCAACTGTGCAATATAACTGTGTTATATTGGGGATACAGCAACATTTTCTGTGCTAAACTTCACTGTGGTCACATCTACATAAGACGCTATAATGTGCAGTAGACTATTTTACTGCACATTAGCGTGTCACGGCAAAAAATATACTAACGTACTAATGTGCAATAGAATTAGTCTACTGAGCACTGTGTCACAAAAAAACTGTTTGCCTTTCCTACTGTGCATTAGCGCAGGCTAATGTGCACCTTTATGTACTACCTAAAGGCATTTTTACATGTGCTTCAGGGGTGGGGATTGAGGCAGCTGCTCAGAGAGCTGCTCTAATTAAAGCAACACTGCATCTCGTGTATCAGTGTCCCTCCTTTGATGACGTTTAGTTCAAGTGCCCCCACTGCCTTTTTTAAGCACAGGGCTGCCAATACACGGCACGTGTATAGGTGCCCTCATATTAGAGGTGCTAAACTTAACATGCGCTAGCAAAGGTGCATTAATGAAAAGTGTAGACTTGCCCCATGAAAAGGTTTCTACTCTGTACTTCCAGAAAACATATCCCACGGCTTATACTTAAGACATTTTATGTTACAACTTTACATGCCTTTTTACAGCATTAAATATGTAAGATGTGATGCAACAGCCAAATAAGGTTATTTGCTGTAGATTAAGAAGCATTTTCTTGGGCTTGTTCAGTTTCCAGTTTTCATTTGAAGTTTCACGGCTACACAATTTTTTAAATGTAGAGTAAAAGGACTTGCACTAAACGAGTTAACAAATTGAGTCAGGATTTTCTTTTATGTATGATCACTTCTTTACAAAATTACGAATTATATTCTATTTATAATTAAAGCACAAGAGCTCACTGTGGTGCAGACGCACTGTTAAATAACCTGATTTGGACTGCGACCTCATGTCCTTGATTTAAAATACGTCTACCGATTCCTTTCCCTGATGCAACACTTCTGAAGCTGACATAATGTGTGGGTGGTCCTGCCAGTTCTGCCACGAACTCTGTGAGAGTGCCATAACTGAAAACTGGGACACCCTGAGAGCTGAGGACACAGGGACATTACAAATCCAGTCACTTGGTTAGAAATGTCGTTAGGCCAGAATCCCTATTTCCCACTAAGCTATTAGAAGTGGAGGAAAGAGAGAGGGGGAAAGAGAGTGATGCATCATCCCAGCACTGTTTCCAAAGAAGGCAGAGAAAGCTGGAAAAAGGGGTCTCACTAGCATCAATATGCCAGAGCAAGGGTTTCTCAGGAAGAGAAGAGAGGTAAAATGCTAAGTGCTACGAGGGTTTTCCCATCCATCTTTAACTAGAAAAAAGACTGCAAACAGGCTACTGCTGGGGTTCGACGGATGAAGGAATATTCCTAGCACTCTGTAGAAAGCCCAAGTGTTTAAAAAAAAAATCTCTGGCTTTTTAAATCTTCAGTCTTCACAGGTGTTTTATTACTAGACATTTACTGACACAACTGCATAGTCTTTTGATAGCAAGAAACATAACTTAGGAATCTGCTGTTTACAAATAGTTTATCTAGCCTTATGCATTATAAAACCATTTATTTTTTCCATACTATAGATCAGTTATCTTATGCAGATATTTGATGCAGCTTCTATACTGCTTCTTTCTGAGGCATTTTTGTAAAGAAGTGATCATACTCAAAAGCAAACCGTCAATCAGAAGTGTTGCATCAGGGAAAGGAATCGGCAGACATTGTATTTTAAGTCAAGGACATGAAGTAGCGGTCCAAATCAGGTTATTTAACAGTGCGTTTGCACCACAGTGAGCTAGCTCTTGTGCTTTAATTATAAATAGAATATAATTCATAATTTTGTTAAGAAGTGATCATACATAAAGAGAAAATCCTGACTCAATTTGTTAACTCATTTAGTGCAAGTCCTTTTACTCTACATTTGAAACACTAGTTGTGAAAATTCAAATGAAAATATGAAACTGAACAAGACCATGAATATGTTTCTTAATCTACATTACAACCTTAATTTACCTAAAATAATCTGTTCACCAAATCATAGAATATCCTTTTTTCACAAGTCAGTTAGCTAATTAATTATTGCATTATCTAATTATTAGGCAAGGACTTTTCTGACTTTTTTCACTATTTCATAATGTCATGTTACTAGCACTCTTACAACAAATTAAATAAAGGCTTTCAGATATTAAGAGTATTATATTACTATTCAGCAAGCCCTTATTCACATGAGTGGTTCTTGTAAGCATGGATTTCTCAAGTGAGTAAGGACTTGTAGGATAAGTTTCTAATGAATAAAGGTCCTGACCCAGCTAGCATTACACAGATGAGCAACTTTATGCCTGGAAGCAGTCCCATTAGACATGCATGCCAAAGAGTTTGCAGGCTCTGAGCCTGAAATGCTGCACTGATATTCTTCTGATTCTGCAACTTACTATAGACAAGCAGACTGGAGGGCTCTGTCTGCATGGAGTCAGTTACAGGATCAGAGCCACAGTTAGTACTACAGGATATTATAAACTTTCACTAAGGAAAAAATAAAACTACAAGTGCTTCTGAGGTTTTTTATTTTCCTACTATTATTACAAGTCATTTTTAAAAGCGACTATAAGTGAGAGGGGAAAAAAAGAGGAAAATCATTTATCTTTCGTTTACTTTGAGACAGCTATGGGTAAGTCAATTACCTCTAATTGGGTAATTGGCAAACAGCAAAAGGCAGGGAAAAGATGTTACAGAATATCATTGTATAATCACAAAAAAAAATAGGAAAAACCGCTCTAGTGCCTGAAACTACATATTTTAAAAGTACAGATTTAATCTGATATTGCCCACTTAAAGTATTCAGGCTACTGGTGCCCAAAGTTCTCAGATGTCCCTCACTGGTGTCCCCAAGTTTCCCGCATCTCTCACAAACTTGGTGCCCCTACACTTCTATTAGTGGGAGTTATCTACAGCAGAAACAAATCATCAGGAAATGGAGATCAGAGAATTTCCTGTCCTGAAGAAAGGCATCCTACAGCATTTTATTCATGCGTCTGGCAGGTTGAAAGATGCCCATGCCATTAGGCATCTGATAACAGAAGTTAACAGATAAGAGACTAGTCAGCACCGGTATATCTAAAGGCACAAAACACAATATAAGGTGTTCTTAAACAGTCCATTTTGAGGGTGTTAAAAAAAAATCAGAAGGGCCATTAAATCATCTATTCTAACGCAGGCCATTTATTTTTACTCAGTTACCCCCAGACTGAACTCAAAAGTTTGTGTTTGACTAAAGCTATCTATTTTCCAGAAAGATAATAAGTCTTGGTTTGAAGGTATCAGGAGATTTAGACAACCCTGATGTCACTGTGCTCTCCTCCCATTTGGATTCACAGATGATGCTGGTCTGTTTTCAGACATGCTGACTGCCCACAAATAGCATTGCAATCAATGGAAGATGCAGGTGCCTGGCATCCTTGCAGGAAGAAAAAATAGAAGTCAGGCACATGTGATACTATTGCTATAGAAACCTGCATAATATAAAGACAAAAGCCTGTAGTAGCCGTGATATGTCTTCTGGTATTTGGATATCCACAGATTTTGGTCATCTAGCCACAGGCATTCAGACATAAGCATTCGTCACAAAAGTGTTTCTAGTCCCCATGTTTTGTTCTTTCTTTTTAAAGCAGAATGAATAATTGCATTGCCTTTTTCAGTAAAATGTTTTGCAGATATCTACACCACAACTTGCATTTTAACTGAAAGCATATTTCACTTTCCCATGAATAAACAATTTTAGTCCATCCAAGAAGACTTTTTAGCACAGTACTTAAAAAAGCAATCCTCCAGCTTAAAAAAAACTGAGTTTTGATAAGACAGTCTTCTGGCATCTTTTTCCTTCCCTTTCATGATCATAACAATGTTCTGATTAAGGCCTGGATCCTATAATCACTCACAGACATTTACATCAACCCACACACCAGTGGAGGCCAAGATTTTTGGCAGGTGTGCCACAAATTAGCCCCACACCTTCCCCAATGTCTTCCCCTGCTCAATGGCTTGCTTTGCTTTCTGCTCCCTGCCTTCCCTGCCATTGTACTGCCTTTCCCCTCCCCAGCCTGCCATGTGCCACAAAGGTACCCAGGCCACCTGGGGCACCCCTGCACGTTGGCCAACACTGCCCTACACCATAAAAAAAGAGGAGGAGGATTTGTGTGGATAAAGACTTTGCACATTTAGATTTGATTATGGGATCAGGGAGCTCAATTGACTTACATGGTAACTTTTTGCAGTATCCCAAAGCAGTTTAGGCATAGTAATCCAAATGATAAACAACAGTAATCTTTTAAGCTTGAAATTCACTGGCAGCCATAAATGTATCACACAAAGGATCACACAAGTTATTTGTCAAAAAAAACCAAACTAAAACCTTTGGACAAGAGCAGACTGCAGTGTTTCACGTTCAACTAGGAAGTTTTCACTCAGCAAATTTCGAAGTTCTCAATTCAGTCCCCAGTGATCCATAACTTCCACAGCATCCAGTATAACATGCAACCAACATTAAGTCCTTCTCAGCACTGAGCTGCCATCACCTTGGCAAGCATAGTCATTAGGGCCTTTGCTTAGTGTGGGAAACTGCTACACTAAGCAAGCAGCTGAGGCAGCATTTCGGCATAAGAGAGCTCTTTCTGCTACTGATGTTACTGTTCTGATTTTATACACGGCCTATCAAAATAAAAGATACTGGATTTACCCAAATCCAAGATGACTGAATTTAAGGTAACCTTCCACTAATTAGATGCCGTACATGGAAAAATTTATAAAATCTGTTATTACTGTCTATGTATGGCATCTAATTATTAGAGGGTTTTCTTAAATTTGTCCACCCCCCCAACCCCGCTACAGTGGAGAAGACAGCGGTGATGCGCAGGTCGGGAAGAAGAGCAGGGGAAGCCTGACCCTTTGACCCCTGACCCCCCACACACTTGTCTCCCCTGTGGCTGTGCGCCCCGATGCCCACATCCCTTGCTGCCTTCCTCCCCAGCCCTCTGTGTCTCCTGCTGCCTCCCCCCCCAGCACCTACATGCCCTTCTACCTGCCTTCCCCCTCAGCTTCTGCCTCCCTGCTCCCCACCACCCCACTTACTCAGTCAAGCCTCTAGCCCAGGGAATGGAGCACGTGGTAGCTCTGACCTAGCCAGCCATACAACAGTAGTTGCAACTCTGGCCCTGGAACAATGGGGCAAAGTACAGACAGTCAAAAAGCCCAAGCTTGAATGGATTCAGTTTTTGCAGGTTAGTCTTAAACTGCAGAGATTAAACTGAGAAGCAAACGAACAGACATTCACTTTGGATTCAGGAAACGCAGCCACATGACTACAGTGGCCCAGGCCAGAAGCTGGGGGGCACTAGAACATGCCTCCCAGCCAAGGCTTTTCCCTTATCCTGGCTCGAGCAGAGGTCGCATGGCCAGGCCCCAGCCCCAGGCTAGCACGCTGGAGGGTGGGGGGTTAGAGTCTCCTCCCTGGCCCAGACGAGACCCCAGCCTGGGTCTGCCTAGGTGGAGAGGCAGTGCCTGCCAGGCTGAGGAGAGGGGTGGGTGGGGGTAAAGGTAGTGGCATTGAATTCATAAAAGCTTGAACAACAATAGTACTTTCTCTGAAGCAAGCGTGCATTTAAAATAGCAATTTGCAACCTCAAGCACGCAAAGAACCAAAAATCTACACCTAAACTAAGATATAGCCCAGTAAAAGGCAGTGAGAGTGCACACAGCTCGTGTAATAAACCAACAAGAGAAGAGAAAGCTTTGTACAAGGTTCACACAATCCTGGGGGCAGAGTGTCTCCTTACAGCCAGGTATTCAGAAAATCCTTCTTGGAGAATCAGCAGGTGGGCCTAGGTGTCAGAGTGGAGATCCCACAGGCCTCATCTCTACTTGGGTTTTTAAAGGCTCACCTGCACCTCATTCTCCCCCTCGGGTACCTTGACATTACTGTGCTTGTCACTTATAGCACCTTTGGGAGGACTCATACATTCAGTGTCTTTTGTTTCTGCTTAGGTATTCTCGTCTCCCACCTTTTACAAGTTCGGCTTTATAATGTAAACGTAGTTTTTTGCTTTCTTTGGTCACACGAGCAGGAGCAGCCTGGGACACACTCCTATTCCCTTAGCTTCGTCTCCAGCATGTACATGTGATGATTGTGCCAGGTCTTTCCCAACATCTCCCACCTCTCAGTCTGGTCCTGCAGGCCTTGGCCCTGTGATCACACAGTCCCTCCAGCCCCAGTTCCCTGGCCTCTTCCCCCTCCCCCATGGTCTGGAGGAGCTGAAGGGAATTACATCCCCTCCCCTTATCAACTGCTTGCCTGAGTCTCTGCCAGAGGTGGGAGGGGGCAGAGTCTGCTGATCTCCTGCTGGTCCCTTGCCAAGCAGACCCAGGGTGGGGTCTTGTGCGGGTAGGAGAAGGGATTTAAATGCCACTCCCTCCCCTCCACCTGAGCCTGCCTGCCTACACCCCCTGCCTCCTCCACTCCAGCCAGACCTGGATGTGGTCCCCAGCCAAACTTCCCACCCCCACCCCCTTCTCAGCCAGCCAACCCTGCTCTCTGGAGCAAACAGCCCAGCTAAGGACCGCAAGGCATCCTGGGATGCTGGGAGACTGTGATTTAACTTGAACCAGGAAGGGGTCTGGGACAGCATTTCATAAACTGGTTTGACCTACACCAGTTAAGTCTGATACTACATTCAACCAGGTTTATTTAAAACCAGTTTCAGCCATTTTGAAACTGGTTTATGTGACCTGAACTTCTGTTCCGTTACAGGTTTAAACCAGTTTCTGACCACTTAAACCGGTTTATGTGCAACTTTTGTCCCTAGCCCGGAGGTGCTGCCACCTCACCACAGGTGTGTGGCTGGACCAGGAGCTATACCATGTGCTGCGGGCCATGGGCTGGTGCCACCCCTGATGGTAAGCAGGGGAGAGGAGCAGAGGCTGTGGGGGGCAGGTAGAAGGAGACGCCTGCTGCGACTCCAACTCTAGGCAGGCTTGGGGCCAGAAATCGGAGCCACAATAGCTGCCTGCCTCACAGCTTGTACTTGAGTAAATACGGTAACTCAAATTTCTTTCGTAACATTTACATCAACATTTTACATCAATTAACTGTATATTAATTGAAGTGGGAGGGCAGGTAGGGCAGAGGAAGGCAATTCATCCTTCAGATCAAGATAACCACAAATGAGCATGTCAATCAATTCTTTAAGACAAATTCAGGAAGAAATTGCTATTTTTTAGGTGTTTAAATAACAACCGCACTGCATTTAAGTCACTAACATATGAACTAGTCCAGAACTGCACATCCCAGCAGAATTAAGAGCCATTTAGTGAGACAAATTGTGATCCCAACAGTCATGCTGGTGAGATGTTACTCAGAAAGTCCCATTGACTTCAGCAGGCCTAGTCATTTAAACTGCTCACTGCTGTGACTAAGGGGAGTGGTCCCACAGAAAGACTGCACAATCAGGCCCCTTATTAGGGAAATTGTTCTTCAATACAGGCACTTTACTTCTCAGTGTGCAGCATTAAGACTTGATAAAATGGGTATTTTCTAATAGCCTCCAACATGTGAAAAAGAAGTTGATGGGCCCCTACCTTTTCAATGGCTTAGCATAAGCACAGAAGGGGCTTTGCTGATAATAGTTATTTCAAACTTCCTTCTCCACATTACAGCAAAGGAATTAAGGACCATGTAGGTCTGTAGAATTAACTCATCTGTCACCACTTGAGATGATGTTTGATGAAGCATCATTAAGGATTTACATCATGGCCTGGGCTTGACTAACTTGAGTTGATTTCAAACTATACTAATCATCATAATAAATGACATCTGATCTTCAGAGAGGGTTCTCTGTTGGGTGATAAAATAGTTATTCCTAACAATAAATATCTAAGATATGTAGTAGGAGACTAGCATTGTCTTCCTTAGTCACTATAATGATTCATTACTTTGCTCTTCTTTCCTAAGGGAGTCCACGTGGTTGATTGTGTCATCAGCTCACTCATTTATTTTTATTATTACAGGAAGGTGTTATGCAGTGTCACGTCTGTTAAGGGCCAACGTAAACAACATTCAGAGCTCCATAGTTAACATCATCATCCAAATCTCCTTTGCTCCATGCATATGACTTCATTAATAGTAGATGGGTAATAAATATTATACAGCATTCTCAAAAAGTGAATCAGCTCCTGCTCACTGCACAACTGAACATCCTAGCCTGATGAAACTTCCTAGGCTTCCACACTGAGGTCCAAAAGTAACTTCCTGGTCACAAACCCAGTTTTTCCCACCCTCCATTTCTGAGGAGCAAGGAAGGCACTTTGATTTTTACTAGCATGACACCCCCCAAATTCAAGTAAGGGCAGTGGTTTTTAAACTTAAGCCATGGAATCCTTTCGCACCACTTCTCCTCCACAGAACATCTACCCCAATCCTAGAGACTGACATGGAGCCAGGCAACCCAGCCTCATAATGGCAGCACACTGCCTCCTGGCCTGCTTTGCTGCTACCCCCAATTTCTTTGCGGACTCTCTGATAACCAATCATGGAAACACAGGGTTTCACAGAACCCAGGTTGAAAACCACTGACTTTGTTCATATGTCTATACCTTGTCTGCTGCGAAATTAAAGGTGGTAGGGTCTTACTTTAAATCAGCTGCTCTGTGGAAACTACCTGTGTGCATGCTCTAATTCCATAGTAAGCAGAAGCTGCTCCATTGTAGTGTAGCCCTCAGCAAAAGATAAGTATGTTACCAGAGTTTGGCAGACAAGGTTCTTTGGGTAAATGTGGTATCTTTTATTAGACCAACTAAAAACATTGGAAAAATTCTTTTTGCAAGCTTTCAGATACAAACATCCTTCTTCAGGAAGAGGAAGTGTTTGCAGTTGTTTTGTGCTCTTCCTAGGGCATCAGAGGTTATAATGATTAGATGCAGATTATAATGTGCTATAAATCCAATGTCTATATTTAGTCCATGATTTTTTGTATCTAGTAGGTTAATGAAGTGAAGTTCATAGGCTTGCCTGTGAAAGGTGTTTTGTAAATTCCCTTTGAGGATTAGAACAAAGATTGGAGAGAGAGTGGTTATCTTGTGGGATACTAGAGTTCAGTGTTTATTTTATTTGTTAGATATATATGTTGCCCTTCCCAACAAAGGCCCAGGGAGGCTTACAGAAGAGAATAAAATAATGTATAAAGGCCAAGAGCATATAGCAGCGTTACTGCAAGGTAGCAGCATGCACTCAAGTTGATACCCATGAAGCAGCTAATGTGGTATATACACGGTGGGAAGCAGCTAATGTGGTATATATCTCTTTTTTTCCCCAGGCTAAGTTGTTTGCATCTCAGGACCCTTGGAAACAAAAAAGTATCAGCAATTTGCTAGGGGTCTGATACATATGAAGATTCTCCCTCACCACAGTTCTTGAAAAGGGAAGGATCTCTGCATCTCATCTCTAACTTAAGACCTTTTAACTACTTCAGAAGAAGAGAGGGGCCTGCTGCTCAGGAGCATGCATTAGCTATTACACCATAACTGATAGGTCTGTGTTATCCTGCAGCAATATACAGTGGCTAAATCATAACTCTGACCTTGATTTAAATGGTTAAAATTGGAGCAGTTTTCCTACCTTTGTATTACTACAGAAATATGTAGATGTAAAGATGCAAAGTATATCAACTTGCATCAATATCAAAGGAGACTGGTAAGTATGATATCTATCTATAACCATTGTCTTCATGGGAAAGTTTTACCAGTTAGAGATGTTGCTATATCCGTATGTGTTTTATGTATGTGTGTGCGCGCGCGTGAGTGTACACATGCATACATGTGTGCACATGTGTAAAATATAAAATCTCACCCCAAACCACAACGCTGAAATAAAAAAACCCCTCAAACTCCAACAACAGTGTCCACAAGCAGGACTTATATCTGTACTGGTTTAAATGTTAGCATATAGTTTTACCAAAAGACCTTTCCTGTGAAAACATGGCCTAACCCAGGGGTGGGCAAAATATGGCCTGCAGACTGGATATGGCCTGCCAACGGATTTTATTCAGCCCACAGTAGGTCCCCTGTTCCTGCCTGGCCCAGGAACAGGGGACAGTGGGGCATGTAGCCAACCCCACCACCCCCAGACACACAGCGGAGCTGGAGTGGTGTGGTGGTCAGACTCACTTCCTGGCAGCAGCTCCTTCTAAGTGCTGCTGCCAGTCTCTAGCGCTGCCGCCAGACCCAGCCCTGCTGCCTAGGCACCAGACAAAGTAGATGGGTGAGGTCATGGAGACCAGCCCACACAGCAGGGTGCACTCAGCCAGGCGAACGGGATGGGGCCAGTATCAGGATCACCAGGCAGTGACAGTGCAGGGCTGGGGCCTGGGACAGAGCTACAATCTGCTGCCTGCATGTCCCTGCGATGAACACTGGTTCCATGGGAAGGGGTGTGCAGGGAGTGGATCGTAGCTCTACCCCAGGCTGTCACAGCCCTGTGATCCTGATCCCAGCCCCGGCCCCAGATCCACCTACCCATCCCACTTCCGAATGCCACTCCCTGCCTGCAGCCCCATTTCTTCTGCCTGGCTGAGCACATCCTGCCTGCACGGGTGCCAGGGTGATCTCCATGGACAGTGTGGGGCCAGGGCAGAGCTGCAATCCACTCCCTGCATGCTCCTGCCCATGGAACCAGAGCCCATCACAGGGGCACGCAGGGGGCAGACTGTAGCTCTGTCCTAGCCCTATGCTATTGCAGCCTCATGATCCCGATCCCAGCCCTAGCCCAAGCCTCACCCACCCATCCCACTCCCTCCCTGCCCGTGGCCCCGTCCCATCTGCCCGGCTGAGCGTGGGACAGAGCAACTTAGAGAGTTTCGGCAAACTGTTGCAGGGGAAGCCAAGGGGTGCTGACCTAGCCCACAACAGCTCACCAAAAATCCCTAAGTGGCCCTCCAGCCCAAATAATTGCCCACCCCTAGTCTAACCCTTTTCAGATTTTCTTCTAAATCTTCTTCCCATGATAACAAATTTCAGCATTTATCTTTGCTGCTCACACCTTTCTCCCAAGCAGTCATCATACAAAACAGATATGCCTCTTGACAGGTTACAGCAAGCCCACAGGGATCTGAATATCCATGCTGAAATGAACCCAAGTCTAATTACTGCCACTGCTGCTACTTGGCAGCAGTAGTAGTCCTGGACCTGTCTGCAGTGTGGTGAAAGTGAAAACCACTTTTCTGAAGGTCATCTTTGCAACCAAGAGCTAAACGCACCTTTTTGGAGATGAAAGTTTAAATTCCGCACAAAAAAATTGTTAACTTAAAAACTTACTACACTGGCCATGGAAAGATTCTTGCTCTCCATTAGCAAGTGGATTTGTCAAACTGTGTGTTGAGTATATTATCAAATAAACACACTTAAAAAATATTTAACTCCTAAAGTGGACAAAGGGCGAAAGCCTGGGATTAATCCAGGCCTAGCTAGCCGACTTTCAAGACACAGATTCATAGCTATAAAAAGCCAGAAGGCAGCACAGGAATCATCTGGGCAGATCCCCAAATACTGAGTTCTTGCTTTAAGAATATTAGCCATTCTAGGATGAGACCGTATCATTTAGGAAAAAAACAACATCCGATCTTGACTAAAATATCTGCAAGGATGGAGAGAGTCCAACAACGTGTTTAGCAACTTCAACGGTTAATAACCTTGCTGCCAAAGATGTTGACATTACTTCTAGTTTAAACCAACCTCCAGCCATGAGGTCTTGTTACACCTTTGTCTCACAGATTTGTATCTTGGATTGGCATTTAAAATGCCAGAGTTAGACGCGATAACCAATGAGTGGAAAGGGTACTGGTGAAGCACAGGCTGGGAATCACCTATCAGATGGTGAAAAACTCATTGAACTTTATTTGATGACTAAGCTAGTTCTTACAGCAACTATGTTCCTTCACACAGACGTACATAGCAAAATATGGGTCTCACCAGAGAGCGAAATAAAAGTTCAGATCATCTGTATATGCTTCAGCTTGAAATTCAAGTCACCTTTCCAAGGTAGAAGGGCATACCAAGCCGCAGAGAGCAGCAACTATCATTATCCGTGTAACGTCTAACTGAAAATAAAACTGAGGAAGACTGACTTGAGACACAAATTGGCAACACAAATAAACAGTACCAAACTAGCACTGAAACGAGGAACAGATCTGAGGCACTGGCAGAAGCATAGGAAGGTGAGACAAACTGGAGCTGACATTCAAATGGGCAGTTCTTCGAGATCTTGTGATTCAAATTGCTGCAATCTCAGCTAGATACCAACACAGACAGAGCTGTAATTGAACAAGCCAATGGATGTGGCACCTCTCTGAGGAAAGAAACACACTGAAAGGAAAACTGAATACTGAACCTAATGAAATGTTGGGGACACAAGGAGTTCAGAGAAAAAAAAATAAAATAAAAATCAGACATAAGTAGAGATAAGCAGAGAAGCTGCTGTTTACCAAGAGATCTGAACTGTGCAGAAATATTTGAACAAAAGAATAGGGATAGAAAAATGCTTACAGCTAAGGTAGAACAAGAAATGGAAGAGCAGGGCACTTCAAAGAAATCTTCAACAGATCCAAGCTTGGTCTCAAAAGCAGATTTCAACACCCTGACACGATCACTGATGCAATCCAGCTGTCAGATATACAGGCAATAATCAAAATACTGAGAATACAAAACAATCAAATCATGGCAGAAATACTGTAGAAACGCTTGATCTAGGGCTGTGCAACATTTCAACAGCCATTTATTTTTGGAGGCGTTTCAGGCCGTTTTGGCACCCAAAACACTGAATCCAAATCGAATCAAAAGGCTCTGAAACAGCTCTGAAATAAATCGGAAGGCTCCAAAACTTTTTGGAAATGTTTTGGTGAATTTCAGCGTTTCGGAGGTGGGTTTGCAGGGAAACAAAAGCTAAGAAGGTGGGGAGGGGAGGAAAAAGGACTATTCTGATATTGACATCTAGCTCCCAGTTCAATTCCCCAGCTCTCTGATCACTTCCCCCAGCTCTTCCTGGGGGGTGTGGGCCCCTGATCTTACATGTAGTTTCAGCAGGCTGCCGGCTGAGGCCAGAGGCAGCAAAGCAGTCTTCCCAGCGCTTGGCACACCAAGCAGCTGCCACTCGCCCCAGCCTGCAGCAGCAGCCTGCAGAAACCCTGCGCGCAGATTGGGGGCCCACACCCCCCTGGAAGAGCTGGGGGAAATGATCAGAGCTGGGGAATCGAACCGGGAAACGGGGCATCCCTGCCACGTGACCTGACTCCCACAGGGAGCAGAGATCCACGCCAGGATCTCCTCGCCGCTGCCTGCCCCACGCAGCCCCATGTCACCAGCAGAGCCAAACCTCCAAAATAGATTTGGCCAAAATGAAACAGGACAGTTATCCAAAACACCAAAATGAATCGCTATCCTCCGAAACGTCTGAGTCCAAAACAGAATTGAAACAGCCGTTTCACACAGCCCTACTCGATACCGCCTGCTTAATGAAACTAACTGCAGTTCAGTGAACTTTGTCTAAGGAAAAAAAAAACCCTCCTGAACTACGGAAACAGGGAATCATTGTCAGAATACACAAATGGGGTGATCTCACAGAAGAGGAGTCACACGCCTCTCTTATAGATCACGTGTCTACTATGAGACGCCTCACAGGATGAAAAAGAAAAGACTCACAGAGGAACAGCTGGTGGATTCAGACTCTAGAGATCCTGTATAGACCAGACGTCAAACTAGGAACCATAAAGAACTATGCCTAGATTGGTGGCTCATCGATTCCACCTCCACAGTCTTTGCAGACCTACGTCAGCACTGAAGTTGTCAACCTCGTCAAGGTCCCACAGAGAGGTGGGAGGTACCTTGTAAAGATGAAAAGCTAGACAAGAGTGGTTCGTTGCAGATACTGGCAAGAAACAGGGTCACACTCCTGCTCTGCTGCTGGCTGGTGCTGCCACAGACTAGACAAGAGTGTGTTGACCATACAAACCCTGATTTACTGATGGGTAGGTGGCAAGTTTATACAAGGCCTAGACTTTGCTCACGTCACTGCACCAAACAGGACCTCTAGAAAGCCACGGACAGAAAGAAAGCCTGACAAAAATAGCACATCAACAAGGGCTGAAAAAAGATCAATGATGGCATAGCAAACATCCTTGAAACCCAGATGCCAGGAAGTAACATCAAGTTAGAGAGCAAAAACATCAAGAAGTTAAGAGTGTTCTACCATACTAACCAAAAGAGCCCTTAAAACAGAAGTGTCGTCAAGGATAAGAAGAGGTGTTCGCTAGATTGAATAAAAAAGGGAATTCAAAACTATATAGTACCTGAACAAAACTGAGGATTTTCAGCTCAGTGCTAAAACAAGGCAGTGGGAACTAGAGATTTCTTCAAGCACAGACCTGCAGCCTTTTGCCAGCATGGGCTGTAGCTTGTGACCTGGTTGTGACTGTGGGCCAGAAGTCTCTGCCTCCTCCCCAGCGACCGGTTGCCTGTTCTCGTTCTGCTCCGTAGCATCTGCACTTTGCTTGCTGCAGACTCCTGGCCTTTCTGCAGCACAGATGCAGCAGACTCCACAAGACATAAGAGCGCTGCCGAGAAGACGGGTGGCAGAGCACAGCTCCATGCCAATCCCCCATGCTGGATCAGACGTCTGTGAACTGGACTTGACCTCTTCACAGGCTGGATCTAGCCTGCAGGCCAGAGCTTGCCAACTTGTGTACTAAAGTGCTAGACAGGAAAACAGATGTCTTCAACAGCAAGCACCTATAAAAGGTCCTGGTTATTTGATGGAAAGAGTCTATCAACAAAGAAGACATCCAAGAAGTTACTGACAACTGCTCGTCACTGCCATTATGAAAAGGAAACAATGGAGGTAGGCAGACAATTAGGCGACCTTTCAGGTTCAAAAACCCTTTGTCAGGCTAAGGAAGTTTCAGCAGTTGGTGTGTGCTCTACCAATGGAGGTACGCACTCTATTGCCCAACACACCGACTACCAGATGAAGCCTCAAGTGGAACCCAACTGATGTGAAGAAGTAAAGGATCCCCATAAGAAACCTTAGCAGGAACGGTAAAGTAGTCCTCTCCAACACCAGAGAACAGATGGAAGTAGAAGTAGGAGGCAAAAAGGAGGAGAGGGGATTCGTTTCCGCTGTGTGAACCAATGCTGGGACAGGGAGGATGAACGAAGGAACAGTACCACACATGAAATATGCTCTCTGCAATGATTTGCAACTGCTTTATTTCGGGCTTCACAAAGCATGTTTTTCGCACTGAAGACTATGAGTACACTAAGTTTGTTGTAGAAATAACCTAACAGATCAAGCTAAGCAGGAGGAGAAAAAAAAAAACAACAAAGCAGACCTGATGTTTGTTAAAGGAAAAAATGGCTATTCAAATGGGCAAGTAATAAACTTGGTGAGACCAATCTTTGAAAAAGTGCCTAAAAATAAAAGGGTTTATAAACAGTCCTTTCCTTAACCAAAAGAAACCCCGGAGTTTAGTTGGCAAAAAACAGAATCCTTTTTCCAAACCCAAGGTAACATCTATGTCGGGGTAGCCACACAGCAGCACATATGCCACAAATGGCACAGGCAGCTGTGTGGCATGCAGTAGATCAAGGAGGGGCAAGGAGCACAGCAGCAGCTAGCGCAGGGAGTAGAAAGCAGACCAGCAGGAAGGGAGCAGATCAGCAGATCTGACAGGGTAAAAGGATTGGAGTGGCACTCAGAGAAGGTGTGGGGCTTAATCCATCACACGCCTGCTAAAAAAGTTGGTTCCCACTGCTCTATGTATTGCTCTATCCTGAATGAGGGACTCTTACAATAAACAAAGCACTCATTTAGCACCAACTTGCCCAACTTAGTGTCTCTCCTTTTTCCAATGAAAGCAACATAACCTTCCTCATCTCCCACCACAAAATGGGTAAGAACAGACAAATGCACCGTTAGATGGTGTGCCCACCAGAACAGAAGTCAGCAGATCTTCATCTGCTCTCTACAGATTAGGTGCTAAAAAATCTTTGGTAATACTTCATGGACTTCCAGCACTGCTTTCTAGCTTGCAATAAACTCTCATACGCGTGGGGATCCAGCTGGTAGCCTAAACATTTCACTCCACAATTCATTCCACAAATGTGGCTCTCTGCAAACAAACCCCAAACCTGCTCCTTGCCTACCAATTCAGAACTTAAAAAAAAAAAAAAGAAAAAGGAAAGGATAATTTAATATGAAGCATATTTTCAGGGAAAAAACACAGGCTCCTTTTTCTTTGTCTGCTTCAGGTTTACACAAAGAAATCTTATCAAACCACAACCTCAGACTCTACCTCTGCACTGGAAACAAATTGCATCCAGTAATAATTAAGAGGCTAGAATACCAATTACATCGCTACAGCGGTCTCTCCAAATTACAGTCTGGCAAGTATTGTTATAAGTATATAGAGAGGTTGATATTGTTTTAATCTAATAGATTTAAACAATGATCAACGCTGATAAATCAATTTGCTCTTAGAATGAAGCACTACTATTTATTTTAAGAAAATAAACAAAAACAAAAATCTAGTAATTTTACCTATAAAAGTTTAAGGCAGCTCGTTAACTGCATATCAGATATGGAGAAAATCCAAATTCTTTCCTTCCTCTAAACTTCTACTGTCTTAGCTATTATAGGTTTAAAATTCCTTTAAAAAGGAAAAAAAAAAAAATCAACCCACATGTGGAAGGAACACCTCACGTTGTTACCAAACGGCAAGTGTCTACCCATCCAAGTCTGTTGCTAAGCTGGTCAAGGATTTCTTGGCAGAGAACTGGGGTAGTTAAATAGGTAACTGAGTACAAGTTTGAAGTGAGGGGGAAATGAGAGAAAACTCAAAGACAAGAGGATGCATACTCCCCTGAAATAAAATAATAGAAAAGAGGCTTTTGCCATGTTGATAAACAAAGAAGATGAAAAGTCATGCCCAGGGGGGTGGAAATCAAATGTATGAGCTATATTAGAGCAGAACTGTAAGCCTAGTACAAATAGTGACATTATTTCATTATAAACAATGTTAAATTGACCTTTGATTTTTTTTAAACTATGAAAGTAAGCTTTTAGTCAAACCCTGAGAGATTTATGTGATGATATAAGATAAAGGGCAAAGTTACAGAAGAGCTATTAAATCCCAATTTAGCAGAAGTCATTTCCATTTTTGATAAAGATAAATAACCCTTAAACAACTCATATTTCCTACTTGTTCTTGTCCACACAAAGGTGCACTGATATAATTTGACTCAATTTTTAAAACAAGATCATTAAACTGATGCAAAAGACTGGGTGGACACCTATTTTAACTTAAGAATCAATTTTAGTCATTTAGTTAAACTTGCTTGTAAGTGGTTTAAGCAAATTATTATTTGAATTGAAATAACACATAAGCATCCCAGTTTTCGGCCACAATTTCATTGTTACTTCCATTGTTCCTAGGGATTAGGAAAGGTGGTCCTTTTTCCTAGTAGCTCTCTATGAAAGTACTTAAACTCAATCCAGAACAATATCAAATTATGAATATTTAAAACAGGGGAAAACCCCTGTTAACTAAATCAGCTTAAATCCAGACTTTCAGTTATATCAGCAATTTTTTTTTTCTCATTTTGACACGTCCTTCTTCTTGCCAATTTGTAAGTCAAATGCCATTTTGAAAATCCAGCCAAACTTTCTCATGAGCTAATTCTAGGGAAACACTAGTCATTAGAAGTCATTACAGAACAAAACCCCCATCCTCCAATATTTCTGGACATATTTCTGAGGAAAATTCTCAAACTCCTTTCCTTGAAAGCAAATCCCTCCCACCAAAATGAGAGCCTTGTATACAGTATTTCCAATTGCTGTTAAGCATGAATGATTTGTTTTCTCACATATTACTCAGTGGTAGACCACATTTTAGAGCATGTAGTTGGATAATCTAATTGACCAAAATTCAGCATTGTTTCAACTTTAAAAAGCATTAAGAACAATTATTTCGTTAAGAAATGGCCTTTACCATGTTTCTTTAAGAAGGGCCAGCTATATTGTGGTTGGTGATTATTGTCACACTTTGCAGTAATGCTACAGGACCATCCCAAATGTGATCATTTTTTTCCCAAGCTCCATCTCCATCAGAACATATTGGAAAAGAGTATTTTAGGTAGCTTTGCCAGGGACCTGGACCACATACTATTGCAATGGAACCCAACCTTGCCTTGTCCATGGTCATGTTAATACTAACAATTTGCTGGAGACTACTTCTACGTGCTTTGAGTATCTGTTGAGCGGAGATGCTCTCAATATGTCCCTTAGAAAAGGCTACAATAAATTGCATATGTATAAACATTTGGAAATCAGCAATTAAAACCCAGAATAACAGTCAACGGTATGAAAAACAAATATAGCAACCAATGAAAAGGCCTGGCTACTTGTCACCATTGCTACACTTCCATATGAGGTGACATTTCAGGTAGTCAATTTGCAGGATTGGAGACTGGAGCTATTCTCAATCTACAGAAACCAATCTACAGGAATAGCAGTTTACAAACATACAGGACTGACCTGTATACCAAATGGTCCCAACAACTGCCTCTACCTATAAGGAGATAATTAATTATCAGGGATCTGGATTTTCTGTTTGTCATGGAGCAATCCAGTAAAACCCAGATTTTCTCATTTTAAGGAGAAAAACCTGGATTTTCTCCTTTAAGGGAAAAAAGCACAGGAAACAGTGGGTTTCCCCTTGCAGGATGGTAGAGTTCCAGCCTACAATGGAGGAGCAGGAGGAGGGTGGTCAGGCAGAGGGCGCCATGTGCACATATGCACGCACATGGCCATCAGGCAGCCTAGAGAGCAGCACCTTGCAGGTAAGTCTGGCGGGGGAAGGGAAATTAAGGCCCCCCGTGTGAGAGAAGGACTTGGGCAGGGCTGGGGGTGCTGCCCAGCCTGAGCGGTGCATGGGGCTTGGGGCCATATGCAGCTGCAGGACCCAAGCAGGGAGTGGGATGGGGCCACAGGTGGCTTGCCTGGGGAGTGGCAGGGGGGCTGCCCCACTTCATGCACTCCAGGGAGGAGGGGCATCACGGGGCATGTGCCCCCCTGATTTGTGTACATGGTGAACTCGGGACTCCTCACCCTCTGCCCAACCCCTGAGGGCTATGTAGCCCAGTGGACAGGACACAGTGCGGCAGGGCAGAGTGGGGCTGGGAAGCTTGGTGCTGCTGCCGTAAGTGCCACGCTGTCATGGCAAGGTGGCCCCTACCAGCCTGGCAGCAGCAAGGCGGGGTTGTGCCCTCCACTGCTGTCGGGCAGGCAGGGGGTGCCTTGCCATGGCCACATGGGGCTCCAGGCAGCAACAGCGAGATACCCCACCTGGCTCTGCTCTGCCCAGCCACGCTGGGTCTTGCCTGCTGGGCTATGGAGGCCCTGGGGGAAGGGCAGCAAGGTGGGGACCCCCAAGCCCGCATCTGCCTCCCCCCCCACCGTGGGCTTCACTCTGGATGTGCTGGCCATGGGGGAGGGGGAGGGGGAGCCAGGCTCTGTGCTCTGCCACAGAAACCGCCGTCTCCCACATGCGGCAGCAGGGGCTCAGGTGCTCCTGTGGGAGGCTGGGGGCTGCAGCCCCTGGTCCCTGGCCCTGGAGCCTTGGCAGCTGGGGGGCCCCTCTGGCAGGGCTGGGGGTGGGGAGTGAGGGGCACTGGCATGGGCAAAGAACCAGCATATCACAGCTGCTCAGTGCCAGAAAGCATGGGGGGGGGACAACGACGACAGACGGACAGGGATAGCTTCAGCTGGACCCACATCCTGGTGAGTGAAAGGGGCAGCGAGAGCTCTGATTTGCCATGATAAAAAACCCAAAAATCAAACCCCAAAAGGTATAGGTATTTAGAATGTATTTATTATAGTGACTGAGCCACCGATAGGCTTCTAAATTGCTTTAAAATTGTAAATATGTTAATAAAACATTGTGTTCAATGGATAGAGAGATATCGATCCATCTCTCTATAGGGAATTTTATTTTAATCATGGAAAAGCACAGATTTTAGGGGGTTTTAAATCAGAGAATGTATGATTTTTTTTAGCAGAGAAAACCAGGGTCCTTACTAGTTACATAGCTCACTACCTTTGCCATAACCCCTGTATAACACAGACTAGAATGCTCCCCTGGATGAATGCCTTTTAGAATGAGACAGAAAAAAACTCCAGCCTTGATTTTAAGATTTCCACTAATGTAGGAATCCATTACAACCCTTGATAAAGCGTTCCAAAGGCTAAAAATGGTGCCTTATTTGTAGTCCAAACCTGTCCAGCATCAGCTTCTAGCCCTAGATCTTTCTATCTTGTTGTCTATTAGACTGAAGATCCTTTCTATTACCAAATTTCACTTCCCTATGATCACTTAGACTAAGTAAAGACAGTTTAAAAGCCTAAGGCTGGCTCAATTCAATCTTTGCAAATTAGTCTAAGCTACCTAGACTGAACCAATAAGCAAGCAAACAGGCATGTGCTTTTGATTTTGGAAATGCAGCCACGTCTGCAGTGGCCCACGCCAGAAGCTGGGGGGCACAAAAGCACACTTCTCTGCCTGGATGGAGCAGACCACTTCAACCAAGGCTAGCCTACCCACCCTGCAAAGCAGAGTTTGGGGACAGGGAGTGCAAAGTATCCTGGGATGCTGGGGCACCGTGAGTTAACTTGAATCTGGAGGGGATCTGGGACAGAAGTTCAATAAACCAATTTAACCTAAATAGGTTACAACTGATACTACATCCATCCGGGATCATCTTAAACAGGTTTTGGCCATTTTGAAAGCAGTTTATGTGCACTGAACTTCTGTTGTGTTACAGATTTGAACTGGTTTCCAATCACTTATACTGGTTTATGTGCATTTCTGTCCCTAGCCTTAAGAGTGTGTGATCAAGTCACCCGTTAACCTTTCATTTGTTAAGCTAAAGTGATTCAGCTTCTCAAGTATTTCATGATAGATATATTTCCCAATCCCTTAATCATTCTAGTAGGATAGTGGAAGGAATCATAACCAATTGTGTAATGCCCAAGTAGAGCATGCAAAGAGTTCTTCATTAAATGCTTTGGAAACCGACTGCTGAGGGGAAAAAGGGATTTAAAATAGAACTGTCACTCTTGTCTGTAATTTTCATTAGTGGGTAGGCTAGCAGCCAATATGGAGCAACTGCTGGAAGGTTACCATGACCAAATAGAAGCAGTATTTCAGTTACTTTCTAGGGAGGAAATAAGTAGATTAATAAATATACAATACTGATGGGTGAAAAAGAAGTCCCGGCTATACACAGAGGGTGGCTGTATACTTGAAAAAATGCTTTATTAGACTACAAGTTATTTTCAAATAGTAACAATTTTCATAGTCTACAGAATTATCTAGCAGCTAGCACCAAGCTACTACCACCAAATATGCATGCAAACTTCCCCTCATCTAACATTTGCATACAAGGGAACCTCATTGTCTGTCTCTGAACTGCTGCTAAAAGCAGTATGTGCTCTGTAATGAAAGCCAACTATGAAGCTGATTACATGCAGCTAACACTGAGCAGGACTACAAAACACATGGGCCATATTGGGCAGACATGCAGATAGGACCCTACTACAAGGACAGGTTAGTGCTACCCATCTGAATAAGTTATATAGTAGTGCTCATTGAGTGCAGTCTCCCTCACCAATCACTCTTTTTCCAAGTCATGGTCAGTCACTAAATTGAATATATTTCCATGTCCTCCTCTTCATTCCCACAGCTGAGCTGTGCTTTTCTTTCCCATTTCCAATGACTCCCATTTCTTCACCAGCCTTAAATATTTGGTGGCTAACTGGCGGGGGGGAACAGTGTGTGTGTGTGTAGGGGAGTTAATCTGGAGTGTACACACACACACACACACACACACACAAAACTATGGGGTCACCATGGCTTCAGAGGCTGTTGACTCTTTTTAACAGCCTTTCAAGGCACAGGCCAATGAGCCCAGGTCAGACCAATGAGCTATATGGTAAATCATGAGCCTTTTGGTTTTGGAATAGTATCATGCATAGTTTGTACTCTAAATAAGTAGGTGCCAAAATGCTACTTAAAAGTATGTTTATAGAATACCTGTGCTACAACTTGCAGCAGTTTAAAAAAAAAGAGAAAATGCATCAATTCTGCATGAACTAAACCTATTGGTACTATATGCAAATTACTACAAGTATATTGATTTCAAGGTCAGTGTTTTTAAATTTGCTTCTTGCTTCCACGTGCTCAGGGAGAGCCAGGTCTGACCGTAAGGAAGGAGGAGAGAAAGGGGCTGCAAGTAAAACCAGTTGGGGGGTGGGGGTCAGAGGGCAAGGGAGATGCCTAACCCCCTAGATTTATTTTCCTTGCTGTAGCAGTGGGAAAGGGACACATTTAAGGCAAGCCTCCAGTAATTAGATTCTGCACCTGGAAAACTGTAACAAATTTGTAATTTTCCCATATATAAAACCTAATTTTAGGGGGGGGGGGGGGGGGGGGGGGGGGGGGAGCAGGGTCTTATAATCAGGGTCATCTTCTATGAGAGTCAATCTAGTATTTGTCAAGGAGATCCACTCAGTCTACATCTACAGATAAGTAATGGGTAGGGCTTGCTGAATACACACACACACACACACACACACACACACACACTCTCTTTCTCTCTCCCTATTCCTGAACAATGGTGTTTGTGCCCAAAAGCTTGCAAAGAACAATTTTCCCAACTACTTGGTCTAATAAAAGATATCATGTTTACCCAAAGAAACTTGTCTGCTGCACACACATGCACACGGGGGGGGGGGTATACACACACGTGCACATATACACACATATGTGTACACACACACACACACACACACTCTACAAAGTTTACATGAATACTATTGGTAAATAAAATAATCCCTGGCATATAAATCTCCCAGCGCTTCAGAGAATTGCTACTTATTAATACAAGCCAAACAGGGACCAAGCCAGGTCCAAATACCCTAGGAAGGAAAAGGCAGCAGCCCTTGCAAGAACACACACGGGCTGGATGGAGAGCACCCGAAGAACAAAACAGGGTCCAAACCAAAGCCGCGGCCTTATCACTGACCCCTGGGATTTATCTGCGATTATGATCATTTTTTCAAACCAGCTAGTCGAGGCAGGGGAAGAAAGGAACTGGCACAAACCGCTCTAGCTGTGGGAGCCCCGGGGCACTGCTATGGTGGAGCTGAAGGAAGCCTCTGCCGTTCTTGCCATGCCAGCAAGGACTGACAGCAGCAAAGATGGCAGGAAGACGCCTCAGCAGGATGGAGCCTTGCTCGGGCTCCCTTGGCAGAGCGCCCCAGCACCTGCCCCCCGGCTGCCCCAGCTCCCAGCCCGACAAACAAGAGCCCTTCCCCGCTCCCCGACCAGCGCCGGGAAGGCAGAGGCGCCCCGGCCCTAGGTCCACGGCTGCCGCCAGGAGCAGGGCAGCGGCTGATGCCCCGGGGGAGGGCAGACGCGATGCCCCACGGGCCCTGCCAGCAGCAGGGATCAGCCGTGCCGGGCCCAGAGCCCGAGCTGGGGCAGGATGGGGAGCCGAGCTGCCTGCCCGTGCCAGGCCCTTCCTTACCCGCCAGCCCGCCACCGCCTCCATCGCCGCCGTGCCCCTTCCTCCGCTGCAGGATGAAGTACGGGTTGGCGCGCTCCGTGATCCACAGCGCGTTGGCCAGCAGCACCTCCTCGGGGTTCACCCACATGCTCCCGGCCGAGACAAAGGGCGGCTCGCCTAAGTCCTGCACGCCGCGGGGGGCGGGGGCCGCATCAAACGCGCTGCCCGGCCCGGCTGGGAGGCGACCGAGCCCCGGCCGCACGCAGGCCG